>NC_092165.1:3270321-3272821 GCF_045791955.1 Oncorhynchus clarkii lewisi | reverse complement strand
TCTCTCTCCCTCCCTCCCTCTCTCCACCCCTCTCTCTCCCTCTCTCCACCCCCCCCCCCCTCTCTCTCCCCCTCTCCCCCTCTCCCCCTCTCCTGATAGATATCTGGAAAGCCGTAGGAGCAGCGGTGCTGGGCTTCATCTCTGGCGTACCTGGAGGTTACCTTCTGTCCTCCACAATGGCAGCAGAACTCGGTGGCCTGGGGCCTCCACCAGAAGACATTAACAAGGGAGAATCGGAGGCAGACAAAGGGCTCGTCACCTTCCTGACCCTCTTGATAGCAATGTTCCTGATGTTGTTTCTGCCCATGGCAGTAGGAGGAATACTGTGCCTCGCTGCCTCCATGGCAATCAGGAAGGCCGGGGAGACGGAGCCGGACGCTACGGAGGTGGCAGCGGTCGTAACAGTGGTTCTGATGGGGACCTCTGCTATCTGCGGAGGTGTGGGGTTCCTCTTGGAAACAGCCGTTGGAGAACTGACTGACGTCCTCACCGTGTACCAATACACGGTAGAAATGGCTGTGAAAGTCATCTTCATCGTCGTGTCTCCTTTCATGGCTGCGTTGGCAGCAGGGGTGTCGGTTCAGTTCGGTAAAGGAGCAGTCAAACTGAGGGCGGCAGCAGGCATAGGAACAGGGATATTAGCAGCCTTGAAGTCCCAGTCTATCCTGGGGCATTGGGGCACGATGGGGGCTCTGTTTGGTCCGGCGGCGGCAGCGGGGGTGGCTCTGTCTGCGGCTCTAAGGCGCAGCAGTAGCAGCTACGGGAAGGCAGGGAGACTGGGGGCCACACTGGGGGCCATGTGCGCCACGTGGTTCGGGAGATGGACTCTGAGTTATTTCACGGTGTGGATTTTAATATGGATCTTTCTGATCTCGCTGCTGTCCTTAGTGGTTGTGGATCCCACCAGACCGGCTAATCAAGGGGAAAGAATCTCAGATACAATGTCAGCAGAGGAGATATAGTCTCTACATGTTTCTTTATACCCATTCGAGACAGTAGATGTGCTACCTGTAAAAAAATAAAAATAATCTAAGGCCATGTTTATATGAGCCCCTTTCATCGAAGCCCTTAGTGGCCACTCCCGAGTGGCGCAGCGGTCTAAGTCACTACATCTCAGTTGCTAGAGACGTCACTACAGACCCTGGTTTGATTCCAGGCTGTATCACAACCGGGCCGTGATTGGGAGTACCCACAGGGCGGCGCACAATTGCCCCAGCGTCGTCCAGGTTTGACCGAGGGGGGGGGGTAGGCCGTCATTGTAAATAATCATTTGTTCTTTAACTGACTTGCCTAGTTAAGTAAATACATTTTGGGTGGTGAACCCCTTTTATACATATCAGAGGGTAACTGGCCATTTGGGAAGGGTGGGGACACTGTTAAACCATGGGGGCTGTTTGCAGTTCAAATTAGGGAGGTTTTAAACAATGGAAGTGTTCATGAATTTACATGTTAAAAGAAAGAAAGCAGAGAACCATTCACACAGACTCAAACCTGCATTTTGGTTCCAGGGTCTGTGAAAACGCAGGAACCGTGACTAGTGGTTTTTATTTCTCCATGTGTTGTTTTCACACCCTATCCATTTCAGATATACCAATAACCTGGTAGTGGTTTTTATTTCTCCATGTGTTGTTTTCACACCCTATCCATTTCAGATATACCAATAACCTGGTAGTGGTTTTTATTTCTCCATGTGTTGTTTTCACACCCTATCCATTTCAGATATACCAATAACCTGGTAGAAAACATGCAGGCCTGGTCAATTAGTGGGATTTTGGTCTGTGTGTGAAAGGGATATATTTTTCATGCCTTTGTCATCATTGCATTTATCACCTGTATATACAGGACTCCAGGTCATCATTGTAAATAAGAATGTGTTCTTGACCAACTCGCCTGGTTAAACAACGGTTAAATATAAAATATTAAAATTGTCAATGGAATGGAATGGGTTTTGTTTGAATATTATTGAAATATTGCATGTTGGGTATTATTTTGCTTGTTGGGTCAATCTCTATGTTATGATATTTTCCTCCCCTTGTTGTTAAAAAAATTGATATATTTGTCTTTTTCAAAAACTGTATCTACCCTTGTTTTTATATATATCTCCAGAAAAGATGTTTATAAACTAAAAAAAATAATTAAATAAATGTTTGTTTTGAATTTATTTTGAATAATGTTATGGGTAGGCAACTCCAGTCCTCGAGGTGTCACACTTTTCCCCATCCCTAGCAAACACAGCTGTTTAATCAAATTGCATCGAAACTGAAGATCATGATTAGGTGATTTTTGGAGTCAGGTGTGTTAGCTGGGGCAAAACTGTGACACCAATCAGGCCCACAAGGACTGGAACTGCCCACCCTTGTAGAGGATGACGGCATTACAGACACCTGCCCAGCTCTCACAGCACCTGGATAGGGTGCGTTCCAGGATGACTACATTACAGACCCCTGCCCAGCTCTCACAACACCTGGATAGGGTGCGTTCCAGGTCGACGACATTACAG
>NC_092165.1:3245321-3265321 GCF_045791955.1 Oncorhynchus clarkii lewisi | reverse complement strand
GTTGTGGGTGACAGCAGTCTACTGTAGATGTCTGGGTGACATCAGTCTACTGTAGATGTTGTGGGTGACAGTAGCCAACTGTAGATGTTGTGGGTGACAGTAGTCTACTGTAGATGTTGTGGGTGACAGCAGCCTACTGTAGATGTTGTGGGTGACAGCAGCCTACAGTAGATGTATGGGTGACAGCAGCCTACTGTAGATGTCTGGGTGACAGCAGCCTACTGTAGATGTATGGGTGACAGCAGCCTACTGTAGATGTCTGGGTGACAGTAGTCTACTGTAGATGTTGTGGGTGACAGCAGTCTACGGTAGATGTTGTGGGTGACAGCAGCCTACTGTAAATGTCTGGGTGACAGTAGTCTACTGTAGATGTCTGGGTGACAGCAGTCTACTGTAGATGTTGTGGGTGACAGCAGTATAATGTAGATGTCTGGGTGACAGCAGTCTACTGTAGATTTTGTTGATGACAGCAGCCTACTGTAGATGTTGTGGGTGACAGTAGTCTACTGTAGATGTTGTGGGTGACAGCAGTCTACTGTAGATGTCTGGGTGACATCAGTCTACTGTAGATGTTGTGGGTGACAGTAGCCAACTGTAGATGTTGTGGGTGACAGTAGTCTACTGTAGATGTTGTGGGTGACAGCAGCCTACTGTAGATGTTGTGGGTGACAGCAGCCTACAGTAGATGTATGGGTGACAGCAGCCTACTGTAGATGTCTGGGTGACAGCAGCCTACTGTAGATGTTGTGGGTGACAGTCTACTGTATATGTCTGGGTGACAGCAGTCTACTGTATATGTTGTGGGTGACAGCAGTATACTGTAGATGTCTGGGTGACAGCAGTCTACTGTAGATTTTGTTGATGACAGCAGCCTACTGTAGATGTTGTGGGTGACAGTAGTCTACTGTAGATGTTGTGGGTGACAGCAGTCTACTGTAGATGTCTGGGTGACATCAGTCTACTGTAGATGTTGTGGGTGACAGTAGCCAACTGTAGATGTTGTGGGTGACAGTAGTCGACTGTAGATGTTGTGGGTGACAGCAGCCTACTCTAGATGTTGTGGGTGACAGCAGTCTACGGTAGATGTTGTGGGTGACAGCAGCCTACTGTAAATGTCTGGGTGACAGTAGTCTACTGTAGATGTCTGGGTGACAGCAGTCTACTGTAGATGTTGTGGGTGACAGCAGTCTACTGGAGATGTTGTGGGTGACAGCAGCCTACTGTAGATGTCTGGGTGACAGCAGCCTACTGTAGATGTCTGGGTGACAGTAGTCTACTGTAGATATCTGGGTGACAGCAGCCTACTGTAGATGTCTGGGTGACAGCAGCCTACTGTAGATGTCTGGGTGACAGTCTACTGTATATGTCTGGGTGACAGTAGTCTACTGTAGATGTCTGGGTGACAGCAGCCTACTGTAGATGTCTGGGTGACAGCAGCCTACTGTAGATGTCTGGGTGACAGTCTACTGTATATGTCTGGGTGACAGTAGTCTACTGTAGATGTCTGGGTGACAGCAGCCTACTGTAGATGTCTGGGTGACAGCAGCCTACTGTAGATATCTGGGTGACAGTCTACTGTATATGTCTGGGTGACAGTAGTCTACTGTAGATGTCTGGGTGACAGCAGCCTACTGTAGATGTCTGGGTGACAGCAGCCTACTGTAGATGTTGTGGGTGACAGTCTACTGTATATGTCTGGGTGACAGCAGCCTACTGTAGATGTTGTGTGTCTCTTGTCGTGATGTTTTGTCCTATATTTGTATTTTTTAATCCCAGCCCCATCCCCGCAGGACGCCTTCTGCCTTTTGGTAGGCCGTCATTATAAATATTTGATTTTAACTGACTTGCCTAGTTAAATAAAGGTTCAATAAAATAAAATAAATAAATAGCACCGGTTCCAATCCAAGTTCCAATGCCGTTTAGCAAACTCCAGGCGGTGCTGTTGTGTTCCACTCCAGGTGGTGCTGTTGTGTTCCACTCCAGGCGGTGCTGTTGTGTTCCACCCCAGGACATATCTGTTGTGTTCCACTCCAGGACATATCTGTTGTGTTCCACCCCAGGATATATCTGTTGTGTTCCACCCCAGGATATATCTGTTGTCTTCCACCCCAGGCGGTGCTGTTGTGTTCCACTCCAGGCAGTGCTGTTGTGTTCCACTCCAGGCAGTGCTGTTGTGTTCCACTCCAGGCGGTGCTGTTGTGTTCCACCCCAGGCGGTGCTGTTGTGTTCCACTCCAGGATATATTTATTGTGTTCCACTCCAGGCGGTGCTGTTGTGTTCCACTCCAGGATATATTTATTGTGTTCCACCCCAGGCGGTGCTGTTGTGTTCCACTCCAGGCCGTGCTGTTGTGTTCCACTCCAGGTGGTGCTGTTGTGTTCCACTCCAGGATATATCTGTTGTGTTCCACTCCAGGCGGTGCTGTTGTGTTCCACTCCAGGATATATCTGTTTTGTTCCACTCCAGGCGGTGCTGTTGTGTTCCACTCCAGGACATATCTGTTGTGTTCCACCCCAGGATATATCTGTTGTGTTCCACCCCAGGCGGTGCTGTTGTGTTCCACTCCAGGCAGTGCTGTTGTGTTCCACTCCAGGCGGTGCTGTTGTGTTCCACTCCAGGCGGTGCTGTTGTGTTCCACCCCAGGCGGTGCTGTTGTGTTCCACTCCAGGCGGTGCTGTTGTGTTCCACTCCAGGCAGTGCTGTTGTGTTCCACTCCAGGCGGTGCTGTTGTGTTCCACCCCAGGCGGTGCTGTTGTGTTCCACCCCAGGCGGTGCTGTTGTGTTCCACTCCAGGATATATTTATTGTGTTCCACTCCAGGCGGTGCTGTTGTGTTCCACTCCAGGATATATTTATTGTGTTCCACCCCAGGCGGTGCTGTTGTGTTCCACTCCAGGCCGTGCTGTTGTGTTCCACTCCAGGTGGTGCTGTTGTGTTCCACTCCAGGATATATCTGTTGTGTTCCACTCCAGGCTGTGCTGTTGTGTTCCACTCCAGGATATATCTGTTGTGTTCCACTCCAGGCGGTGCTGTTGTGTTCCACTCCAGGACATATCTGTTGTGTTCCACCCCAGGATATATCTGTTGTGTTCCACCCCAGGCGGTGCTGTTGTGTTCCACTCCAGGCAGTGCTGTTGTGTTCCACTCCAGGCAGTGCTGTTGTGTTCCACTCCAGGCGGTGCTGTTGTGTTCCACCCCAGGCGGTGCTGTTGTGTTCCACTCCAGGCGGTGCTGTTGTGTTCCACTCCAGGCGGTGCTGTTGTTTTCCACTCCAGGCGGTGCTGTTGTGTTCCACCCCAGGCGGTGCTGTTGTGTTCCACTCCAGGCAGTGCTGTTGTGTTCCACTCCAGGCGGTGCTGTTGTGTTCCACTCCAGGCGGTGCTGTTGTGTTCCACTCCAGGCGGTGCTGTTGTGTTCCACCCCAGGACAAATCTGTTGTGTTCCACCCCAGGCCACATTTTAATATGATTTTAATTCTGGTTTTGATTTTGCTTTGTTTGTTTCTTATCTTACTTTTTGATATAATTGTTCATCTATTACAACAGTGGTTCTCTACCCTCTCCTCAGGACTCCCAGCCATTCCAAACCTCTCCTCAGGACTCCCAGCCATTCCAAACCTCTCCTCAGGACTCCCAGCCATTCCAAACCTCTCCTCAGGACTCCCAGCCATTCCAAACCTCTCCTCAGGACTCCCAGCCATTCCAAACCTCTCCTCGGGACTCCCAGCCATTCCAAACCTCTCCTCGGGACTCCCAGCCGTTCCAAACCTCTCTTCAGGACTCCCAGCCATTCCAAACCTCTCCTCGGGACCCCCAGCTGTTCCAAACCTCTCCTCGGGACTCCCAGCCATTCCAAACCTCTCCTCAGGACTCCCAGCCATTCCAAACCACTCCTCAGGACTCCCAGTCATTCCAAACCTCTCCTCAGGACTCCCAGCCGTTCTCTACCCTCTCCTCAGGACTCCCAGCTGTTCCAAACCTCTCCTCAGGACTCCCAGCCATTCCAAACCTCTCCTCAGGACTCCCAGCCATTCCAAACCTCTCCTCAAGACTCCCAGCCGTTCTCTACCCTCTCCTCAGGACTCCCAGCTGTTCCAAACCTCTCCTCAGGACTCCCAGCCATTCCAAACCTCTCCTCAGGACTCCCAGCCATTCCAAACCTCTCCTCAGGACTCCCAGCCATTCCAAACCTCTCCTCAGGACTCCCAGCCATTCCAAACCTCTCCTCAGGACTCCCAGCCATTCCAAACCTCTCCTCAGGACTCCCAGCCATTCCAAAGCTCTCCTCAGGACTCCCAGCCATTCCAAACCTCTCCTCAGGACTCCCAGCCATTCCAAACCTCTCCTCAGGACTCCCAGCCATCCCAAACCTCTCCTCAGGACTCCCAGTCGTTCTCTACCCTCTCCTCAGGACTCCCAGCTGTTCCAAACCTCTCCTCAGGACTCCCACCCGCTCCAAACCTCTCCTCAGGAACCCCCAGCCGTTCCATGTGTTTGATATATTCTAGAACTAGCACCTGATTCAACTAATCATCAAGTCCTTGACTAGGTGAATAATGTGAGATTGTTTAGGGGCTTTAACAACACGCTGAAACATCTGGGAGTCCCTGAGGAGAGGTTTATCTATAATAATATATATATGGTACTGATGGGGTCCCTGAGGAGAGGTTTATCTATAATAATATATATATGGTACTGATGGAGTCCCTGAGGAGAGGTTTATCTATAATAATATATATATGGTACTGATGGAGTCCCTGAGGAGAGGTGTATCTATAATAATATATCTATGGTACTGATGGAGTCCCTGAGGAGAGGTTTATCTATAATAATATATCTATGGTACTGATGGAGTCCTTGAGGAGAGGTTTATCTATAATAATATATCTATGGTACTGATGAGGTCCCTGAGGAGAGGTTTGAGAAGCACTGTACTACAATAACTATTTCTATCCTCTCTTATATGTCCTACACAAATGTTTTTGTCAATGGACACATCCAATCAATGGACACATCCAATCAATGGACACATCCAATCAATGGACACATCCAATCAATAGAGAATTTCAAATAAATGTCTGCTGTTTTCAAAAGAAATGTGCATCATTGATTGTTTAAAGTTGGCTGCTACCGTAAGACCCCCCCCCCCCCTCACCTGTATCCTGTCTATGAAGCTGCCGTTGGTGTAGTCTGACCCCCTCCCTCCTCACCTGTATCTGTCTATGAAGCTGCCGTTGGTGTAGTCTGACCCCCTCCCTCCTCACCTGTATCTGTCTATGAAGCTGCCGTTGGTGTAGTCTGACCCCCTCCCTCCTCACCTGTATCTGTCTATGAAGCTGCCGTTGGTGTAGTCTGACCCCCTCCCTCCTCACCTGTATCTGTCTATGAAGCTGCCGTTGATGTAGTCTGACCCCCTCCCTCCCCTCACCTGTATCCGTCTATGAAGCTGCCGTTGATGTAGTATGACCCCCTCCCTCCCCTCACCTGTATCCGTCTATGAAGATGCCGTTGATGTAGTCTGACCCCCTCCCTCCCCTCACCTGTATCCGTCTATGAAGCTGCCGTTGATGTAGTCTGACCCCCTCCCTCCCCTCACCTGTATCCGTCTATGAAGCTGCCGTTGATGTAGTCTGACCCCCTCCCTCCTCACCTGTGTCTGTCTATGAAGCTGCCGTTGATGTAGTCTGACCCCCTCCCCCCTCACCTGTATCTGTCTATGAAGCTGCCGTTGATGTAGTCTGACCCCCTCCCTCCTCACCTGTATCTGTCTATGAAGCTGCTGTTGGTGTAGTCTGACCCCCTCCCCCCCTCACCTGTATCTGTCTATGAAGCTGCCGTTGATGTAGTCTGACCCCCTCCCTCCTCACCTGTATCCGTCTATGAAGCTGCCGTTGATGTAGTCTGACCCCCTCCCTCCTCACCTGTATCCGTCTATGAAGCTGCCGTTGATGTAGTCTGACCCCTCCACTCCTCTGATTGGCTGCAGACAGACCCTGGTGGTCTCGTAGGGCATGATGTTCACCAGACGGTTCTTGAACTTGTTACACGGCAGGTTGGCACTCACAAACCTGGAGGTGTGGGCCTTCGCACTGGCCAACCGCTATGGAGGGGGAGGGCAGATGACATAGGGTGTTATAATGTGACATAGCGTTACATATTGTATCACGAGATATGACATGCGAGGAGAAGGGAAGTGTGGGCCTTCGCACTGGCCAACCGCTATGGAGGGGGAGGGCAGATGACATAGGTTGTTTAATGTGACATAGCATTACATATTGTATCACGAGATATGACATGCGAGGAGAAGGGAGGTGTGGGCCTTCGCACTGGCCAACCGCTATGGAGGGGGAGGGCAGATGACATAGGTTGATATAATGTGACATAGCATTACATGTTGTATCACGAGATATGACATGCGAGGAGAAGGGAAGTGTGGGCCTTCGCACTGGCAAACCGCTATGGAGGGGGAGGGCAGATGACATAGGGTGTTATAATGTGACATAGCGTTACATATTGTATCACGAGATATGACATGCGAGGAGAAGGGAGGTGTGGGCCTTCGCACTGGCCAACCGCTATGGAGGGGGAGGGCAGATGACATAGGTTGTTATAATGTGACATAGCATTACATATTGTATCACGAGATATGACATGCGAGGAGAAGGGAGGTGTGGGCCTTCGCACTGGCCAACCGCTATGGAGGGGGAGGGCAGATGACATAGGTTGTTATAATGTGACATAGCATTACATATTGTATCCCGAGATATGACATGCGAGGAGAAGGGAAGTGTGGGCCTTCGCACTGGCAAACCGCTATGGAGGGGGAGGGCAGATGACATAGGTTGTTATAATGTGACATAGCATTACATATTGTATCACGAGATATGACATGCGAGGAGAAGGGAGGTGTGGGCCTTCGCACTGGCCAACCGCTATGGAGGGGGAGGGCAGATGACATAGGTTGTTATAATGTGACATAGCATTACATATTGTATCACAAGATATGACATGCGAGGAGAAGGGAAGTGTGGGCCTTCGCACTGGCAAACCGCTATGGAGGGGGAGGGCAGATGACATAGGGTGTTATAATGTGACATAGCGTTACATATTGTATCACGAGATATGACATGCGAGGAGAAGGGAGGTGTGGGCCTTCGCACTGGCCAACCGCTATGGAGGGGGAGCGCAGATGACATAGGTTGTTATAATGTGACATAGCATTACATATTGTATCACAAGATATGACATGCGAGGAGAAGGGAGGTGTGGGCCTTCGCACTGGCCAACCGCTATGGAGGGGGAGGGCAGATGACATAGGTTGTTATAATGTGACATAGCATTACATATTGTATCACGAGATATGACATGCGAGGAGAAGGGAGGTGTGGGCCTTCGCACTGGCCAACCGCTATGGAGGGGGAGGGCAGATGACATAGGTTGATATAATGTGACATAGCATTACATATTGTATCACGAGATATGACATGCGAGGAGAAGGGAAGTGTGGGCCTTCGCACTGGCCAACCGCTATGGAGGGGGAGGGCAGATGACATAGGTTGTTATAATGTGACATAGCATTACATATTGTATCCCGAGATATGACATGCGAGGAGAAGGGAAGTGTGGGCCTTCGCACTGGCCAACCGCTATGGAGGGGGAGGGCAGATGACATAGGTTGTTATAATGTGACATAGCATTGCATATTGTATCATGAGATATGACATGCGAGGAGAAGGGAGGTGTGGGCCTTCGCACTGGCCAACCGCTATGGAGGGGGAGGGCAGATGACATAGGTTGTTATAATGTGACATAGCATTACATATTGTATCACGAGATATGACATGCGAGGAGAAGGGAAGTGTGGGCCTTCGCACTGGCCAACCGCTATGGAGGGGGAGGGCAGATGACATAGGTTGTTATAATGTGACATAGCATTACATATTGTGTCACGAGATATGACATGCGAGGAGAAGGGAAGTGTGGGCCTTCGCACTGGCCAACCGCTATGGAGGGGGAGGGCAGATGACATAGGGTGTTACAATATGTAATGCTATGTCACATTATATCACGAGATATGACATGCGAGGAGAAGGGAAGTGTGGGCCTTCACACTGGTCAAGCACTATGAAGGGGAGGGTGGTGACATAGGGTGTTATAATGTGACATAGCTACACATCATGTAATAATGTGACATAGAATGACACAGCAGAACAGAACAGACTTAATATTTAAGCTTGACCATAGCATTGGCTAGATGCTGTGGCACGCGATATGTCATGACATAGTGTGTTATAACAAGATAAGATATGGCTTAACAATTCATAAGAAAACATCACATGACATAATGAATTATATCATGACATAGTAGAACAGAGTATGACCTCTGTACAGTTCAGTTTGCACAGAGTCTAACAAATAGGAGGAGAGAGGGAAGAAGAGAGGGGGAGGAGGAGGAAGAGAGGGGGAGGGTGGAGGAGAAGGAAGAGAGGGGGAGGAGGAGGAAGAGAGGGGGAGGGTGGAGGAGGAGGAAGAGAAGGGGAGGAGGAGGAAGAGAGGGGGAGGAGAAGAGAAGAGAGGGGGAGGAGGAGGAAGGGGGGAAGAAGAGAAGAGAGGGGGAGGAGAAGAGAGGAGAAGAGAAGTGGGAGAGGAAACCACAGGCCCCCTGGCTGTCTCGACACACACATGTGAACCAGAGTTTATCCTGCGTCAGCGAAACCACACACACACACACACACACACACACACACACACACACACACACACACACACACACACACACACACACACACACACACACACACACACACACACACACACACACACACACACACACAACACACACACACACACAGTCTGGCCATTGCTTGACTCGGGTGAGAAAGAACAACAGCTCATTAGAGAGGGACAGAGAGGGAACTACAGGAAGTCGATGGAACACTGAGCTCTCACCAGGGCCGGCGGTCAGAAGGGAATCAGTTGGACGGGCAATTCATTTCCACAAGGGGAAACAGAACCTCCTATTGTCCTACGCGTTTCTTTACAGGTTTTTTAGAGGAAAGTACATTTAATTGGAGAAATGGATGGACCTTTTAATGTGGCATGAACACAACAAGTCATGATGTTTCCATCGGACAGAGAAAAGAGTACGTACGACATGTCACGGCCTTAACATGTTATACCCTTCTTGACCACACAGCATCAGATACATGGTCTACACATACTGAGACAGAGGGGGCGCTGTTTCACTGTCCACACAGCATCAGATACATGGTCTACACATACTGAGACAGAGGGGGCGCTGTTTCACTGTCCAGACAGCATCAGATACATGGTCTACACGTACTGAGACAGAGGGGGCGCTGTTTCACTGTCCACACAGCATCAGATACATGGGCTACACATACTGAGACAGAGGGGGCGCTGTTTCACTGTCCACACAGCATCAGATACACGGTCTACACATACTGAGACAGAGGGGGCGCTGTTTCACTGACCACACAGCATCAGATACATAGTCTACACGTACTGAGACAGAGGGGGCGCTGTTTCACTGTTCAGACAGCATCAGATACATGGTCTACACGTACTGAGACAGAGGGGGCGCTGTTTCACAGTCCAGACAGCATCAGATACATGGTCTACACGTACTGAGACAGAGGGGGCGCTGTTTCACTGTTCAGACAGCATCAGATACATGGTCTACACGTACTGAGACAGAGGGGGCGCTGTTTCACTGACCACACAGCATCAGATACATGGTCTACACATACTGAGACAGAGGGGGCGCTGTTTCACTGTTCAGACTGCATCAGATACATGGTCTACAGATACTGAGACAGAGGGGGCGCTGTTTCACTGTCCACACAGTCTCAGATACATGGTCTACACATACTGAGACAGAGGGGGCGCTGTTTCACTGTCCAGACAGCATCAGATACATGGTCTACACATACTGAGACAGAGAGGTGCTGTTTCACTGTCCAGACAGCATCAGATACATGGTCTACACACACTGAGACAGAGGGGGCGCTGTTTCACTGTCCACACAGCATCAGATACATGGTCTACACATACTGAGACAGAGGGGTGCTGTTTCACTGTCCAGACAGCATCAGATACATGGTCTACACATACTGAGACAGAGGGGGCGCTGTTTCACTGTCCAGACAGCATCAGATACATGGTCTACACGTACTGAGACAGAGGGGGCGCTGTTTCACTGTTCAGACAGCATCAGATACATGGTCTACACGTACTGAGACAGAGGGGGCGCTGTTTCACTGACCACACAGCATCAGATACATGGTCTACACGTACTGAGACAGAGGGGGCGCTGTTTCACTGTTCAGACAGCATCAGATACATGGTCTACAGATACTGAGACAGAGGGGGCGCTGTTTCACTGTCCACACAGTCTCAGATACATGGTCTACACATACTGAGACAGAGGGGGCGCTGTTTCACTGTCCAGACAGCATCAGATACATGGTCTACACATACTGAGACAGAGAGGTGCTGTTTCACTGTCCAGACAGCATCAGATACATGGTCTACACACACTGAGACAGAGGGGGCGCTGTTTCACTGTCCACACAGCATCAGATACATGGTCTACACATACTGAGACAGAGGGGTGCTGTTTTACTGTCCAGACAGCATCAGATACATGGTCTACACATACTGAGACAGAGGGGGCGCTGTTTCACTGTCCAGACAGCATCAGATACA
Source organism: Oncorhynchus clarkii lewisi (assembly GCF_045791955.1). NCBI lineage: Eukaryota > Metazoa > Chordata > Actinopteri > Salmoniformes > Salmonidae > Oncorhynchus > Oncorhynchus clarkii. The sequence continues at coordinate 3,254,595 of NC_092165.1, read as the reverse complement.
TGGTCTACACATACTGAGACAGAGAGGTGCTGTTTCACTGTCCAGACAGCATCAGATACATGGTCTACACATACTGAGACAGCATCAGATACATGGTCTACACATACTGAGACAGAGGGGGTGCTGTTTCACTGTCCAGACAGCATCAGATACATGGTCTACACATACTGAGACAGAGGGGGAGCTGTTTCACTGTCCAGACAGCATCAGATACATGGTCTACACATACTGAGACAGCATCAGATACATGGTCTAAACATACTGAGACAGAGGGGGTGCTGTTTCACTGTCCAGACAGCATCAGATACATGGTCTACACATACTGAGACAGAGGGGGTGCTGTTTCACTGTCCAGACAGCATCAGATACATGGTCTACAAGTATAGAGACAGAGGGGGTGCTGTTTCACTGTCCAGACAGCATCAGATACATGGTCTACACATACTGAGACAGAGAGGTGCTGTTTCACTGTCCAGACAGCATCAGATACATGGTCTACACGTACTGAGACAGAGGGGGCGCTGTTTCACTGTTCAGACAGCATCAGATACATGGTCTACACGTACTGAGACAGAGGGGGCGCTGTTTCACTGACCACACAGCATCAGATACATGGTCTACACGTACTGAGACAGAGGGGGCGCTGTTTCACTGTTCAGACAGCATCAGATACATGGTCTACAGATACTGAGACAGAGGGGGCGCTGTTTCACTGTCCACACAGTCTCAGATACATGGTCTACACATACTGAGACAGAGGGGGCGCTGTTTCACTGTCCAGACAGCATCAGATACATGGTCTACACATACTGAGACAGAGAGGTGCTGTTTCACTGTCCAGACAGCATCAGATACATGGTCTACACAGACTGAGACAGAGGGGGCGCTGTTTCACTGTCCACACAGCATCAGATACATGGTCTACACATACTGAGACAGAGGGGTGCTGTTTCACTGTCCAGACAGCATCAGATACATGGTCTACACATACTGAGACAGAGGGGGCGCTGTTTCACTGTCCAGACAGCATCAGATACATGGTCTACACATACTGAGACAGAGAGGTGCTGTTTCACTGTCCAGACAGCATCAGATACATGGTCTACACATACTGAGACAGCATCAGATACATGGTCTACACATACTGAGACAGAGGGGGAGCTGTTTCACTGTCCAGACAGCATCAGATACATGGTCTACACATACTGAGACAGCATCAGATACATGGTCTACACATACTGAGACAGAGGGGGTGCTGTTTCACTGTCCAGACAGCATCAGATACATGGTCTACACATACTGAGACAGAGGGGGTGCTGTTTCACTGTCCAGACAGCATCATATACATGGTCTACATGTATAGAGACAGAGGGGGTGCTGTTTCACTGTCCAGACAGCATCAGATACATGGTCTACACATACTGAGACAGAGAGGTGCTGTTTCACTGTCCAGACAGCATCAGATACATGGTCTACACATACTGAGACAGAGGGGGTGCTGTTTCACTGTCCAGACAGCATCAGATACATGGTCTACACATACTGAGACAGAGAGGTGCTGTTTCACTGTCCAGACAGCATCAGATACATGGTCTACACATACTGAGACAGAGGTGGCGCTGTTTCACTGTCCAGACAGCATCAGATACATGGTCTACACATACTGAGACAGAGAGGTGCTGTTTCACTGTCCAGACAGCATCAGATACATGGTCTACACATACTGAGACAGAGAGGTGCTGTTTCACTGTCCAGACAGCATCAGATACATGGTCTACACATACTGAGAGGTGCTGTTTTGCTCTGACATTTTATCTGAAATTGATGACTCTTGCTGTCGCCGCACGTCTCGGTCAAAATAAATGATCAATATATAAATATTTGATTTGAACCCGGGCAAGGAGGTACGCAGGCCCTGGATCTCACAGACACAACATTTATTTACCCCCTAGAACAGCACCACAGAACCCTAGAACCCAGATAAACTCTGGTTCACATGTGTGTGTCGAGACAGCCAGGGGGCCTGTGGTTTCCTCTCCCACTTCTCTTCTCCTCTCTTCTCCTCCCCCTCTCTTCTCTTCTTCCCCCCTTCCTCCTCCTCCCCCTCTCTTCTCTTCTCCTCCCCCTCTCTTCCTCCTCCTCCCCTTCTCTTCCTCCTCCTCCACCCTCCCCCTCTCTTCCTCCTCCTCCCCCTCTCTTCCTCCTCCTCCACCCTCCCCCTCTCTTCCTCCTCCTCCCCCTCTCTTCTTCCCTCTCTCCTATTTGTTAGACTCTGTGCAAACTGAACTGTATAGCGGTCATACTCTGTTCTACTATGTCATGATATAATTCATTATGTCATGTGATGTTTTCTTATGAATTGTTAAGCCATATCTTATCTTGTTATAACACACTATGTCATGACATATCGCGTGCCACAGCATCTAGCCAATGCTATTGTCAAGCTTAAATATTAAGTCTGTTCTGTTCTGTTCTGTTTCACTGTCCAGACAGCATCAGATACATGGTCTACACATACTGAGACAGAGAGGTGCTGTTTCACTGTCCAGACAGCATCAGATACATGGTCTACACACACTGAGACAGAGGGGGCGCTGTTTCACTGTCCAGACAGCATCAGATACATGGTCTACACATACTGAGACAGAGAGGTGCTGTTTCACTGTCCAGACAGCATCAGATACATGGTCTACACATACTGAGACAGAGAGGTGCTGTTTCACTGTCCAGACAGCATCAGATACATGGTCTACACATACTGAGAGGTGCTGTTTTGCTCTGACATTTTATCTGAAATTGATGACTCTTGCTGTCGCCGCACGTCTCGGTCAAAATAAATGATCAATATATAAATATTTGATTTGAACCCGGGCAAGGAGGTACGCAGGCCCTGGATCTCACAGACACAACATTTATTTACCCCCTAGAACAGCACCACAGAACCCTAGAACCCAGATAAACTCTGGTTCACATGTGTGTGTCGAGACAGCCAGGGGGCCTGTGGTTTCCTCTCCCACTTCTCTTCTCCTCTCTTCTCCTCCCCCTCTCTTCTCTTCTTCCCCCCTTCCTCCTCCTCCCCCTCTCTTCTCTTCTCCTCCCCCTCTCTTCCTCCTCCTCCCCTTCTCTTCCTCCTCCTCCACCCTCCCCCTCTCTTCCTCCTCCTCCCCCTCTCTTCCTCCTCCTCCACCCTCCCCCTCTCTTCCTCCTCCTCCCCCTCTCTTCTTCCCTCTCTCCTATTTGTTAGACTCTGTGCAAACTGAACTGTATAGCGGTCATACTCTGTTCTACTATGTCATGATATAATTCATTATGTCATGTGATGTTTTCTTATGAATTGTTAAGCCATATCTTATCTTGTTATAACACACTATGTCATGACATATCGCGTGCCACAGCATCTAGCCAATGCTATTGTCAAGCTTAAATATTAAGTCTGTTCTGTTCTGTTCTGTTTCACTGTCCAGACAGCATCAGATACATGGTCTACACATACTGAGACAGAGAGGTGCTGTTTCACTGTCCAGACAGCATCAGATACATGGTCTACACACACTGAGACAGAGGGGGCGCTGTTTCACTGTCCACACAGCATCAGATACATGGTCTACACATACTGAGACAGAGGGGTGCTGTTTCACTGTCCAGACAGCATCAGATACATGGTCTACACATACTGAGACAGAGGGGGCGCTGTTTCACTGTCCAGACAGCATCAGATACATGGTCTACACATACTGAGACAGAGAGGTGCTGTTTCACTGTCCAGACAGCATCAGATACATGGTCTACACATACTGAGACAGAGGGGGAGCTGTTTCACTGTCCAGACAGCATCAGATACATGGTCTACACATACTGAGACAGCATCAGATACATGGTCTACACATACTGAGACAGAGGGGGTGCTGTTTCACTGTCCAGACAGCATCAGATACATGGTCTACACATACTGAGACAGAGGGGGTGCTGTTTCACTGTCCAGACAGCATCAGATACATGGTCTACATGTATAGAGACAGAGGGGGTGCTGTTTCACTGTCCAGACAGCATCAGATACATGGTCTACACATACTGAGAGAGAGAGGTGCTGTTTCACTGTCCAGACAGCATCAGATACATGGTCTACACGTACTGAGACAGAGGGGGCGCTGTTTCACTGTTCAGACAGCATCAGATACATGGTCTACACGTACTGAGACAGAGGGGGCGCTGTTTCACTGACCACACAGCATCAGATACATGGTCTACACGTACTGAGACAGAGGGGGCGCTGTTTCACTGTTCAGACAGCATCAGATACATGGTCTACAGATACTGAGACAGAGGGGGCGCTGTTTCACTGTCCACACAGTCTCAGATTCATGGTCTACACATACTGAGACAGAGGGGGCGCTGTTTCACTGTCCAGACAGCATCAGATACATTGTCTACACATACTGAGACAGAGAGGTGCTGTTTCACTGTCCAGACAGCATCAGATACATGGTCTACACACACTGAGACAGAGGGGGCGCTGTTTCACTGTCCACACAGCATCAGATACATGGTCTACACATACTGAGACAGAGGGGTGCTGTTTCACTGTCCAGACAGCATCAGATACATGGTCTACACATACTGAGACAGAGGGGGCGCTGTTTCACTGTCCACACAGCATCAGATACATGGTCTACACATACTGAGACAGAGAGGTGCTGTTTCACTGTCCAGACAGCATCAGATACATGGTCTACACATACTGAGACAGCATCAGATACATGGTCTACACATACTGAGACAGAGGGGGTGCTGTTTCACTGTCCAGACAGCATCAGATACATGGTCTACACATACTGAGACAGAGGGGGAGCTGTTTCACTGTCCAGACAGCATCAGATACATGGTCTACACATACTGAGACAGCATCAGATACATGGTCTACACATACTGAGACAGAGGGGGTGCTGTTTCACTGTCCAGACAGCATCAGATACATGGTCTACACATACTGAGACAGAGGGGGTGCTGTTTCACTGTCCAGACAGCATCAGATACATGGTCTACATGTATAGAGACAGAGGGGGTGCTGTTTCACTGTCCAGACAGCATCAGATACATGGTCTACACATACTGAGACAGAGAGGTGCTGTTTCACTGTCCAGACAGCATCAGATACATGGTCTACACATACTGAGACAGAGGGGGTGCTGTTTCACTGTCCAGACAGCATCAGATACATGGTCTACACATACTGAGACAGAGAGGTGCTGTTTCACTGTCCAGACAGCATCAGATACATGGTCTACACATACTGAGACAGAGGTGGCGCTGTTTCACTGTCCAGACAGCATCAGATACATGGTCTACACATACTGAGACAGAGAGGTGCTGTTTCACTGTCCAGACAGCATCAGATACATGGTCTACACATACTGAGACAGAGAGGTGCTGTTTCACTGTCCAGACAGCATCAGATACATGGTCTACACATACTGAGACAGAGAGGTGCTGTTTTGCTCTGACATTTTATCTGAAATTGATGACTCTTGCTGTCGCCGCACGTCTCGGTCAAAATAAATGATCAATATATAAATATTTGATTTGAACCCGGGCAAGGAGGTACGCAGGCCCTGGATCTCACAGACACAACATTTATTTACCCCCTAGAACAGCACCACAGAACCCTAGAACCTTTAGAACGCACCTTGAACTCCAGTTCCGTGCCCGTGACGTTCTCCGCCGGTTCTATCTGGGTCAGTCTCTGGATGTAGGCGTGAAGGTTCCGCGCCGGAACCTCGGTGTTGCCGCAGGCGACGGCCTCCAGCAGCGCGTCGTGGATAAAGGTGTACTGATCCTCCGTCTGCACCATGTAGTTCCGCTGGGACCTAAAAGTTGAATGTTTCAGTCAGGGTACATTTACTGGTAACACTGGTAATCACAGAGTCCTGGTTTCAGTTAGCATTTAGTTAGCATTTACTGAAAAGAGTCTGAAAAATATTATTAAAAAATATATAATAACATAATTAATATAATGTCTGCTCCTACAGTGGCAATTGGTTCAACGTTCTGAAAATGAACGCTTGTTAGATGATAGACCCCCCCCCCCCCCCCCCGCCCAAACAAAGTGATTCAACATCCCATTTACCTCATGAGGGTCACGTGACCGTAGATGTCAACTGTCTTCTCGTGTTTGATTCGCTCCACCATGGCGTCAATCACGATGAAACAACCAGTCCGGCCCACTCCAGCACTGAGAAAAGAGGGGGAGGAACAAGAAACATGGTGGATAATCATTCTAGAAGTTAAAGTTATTTAACTAGGCAAGTCAGTTAAGAACAAATTGTTATTTTCAATGACGGACTAGGAACAGTGGGTTAACTGCCTTGTTCAGGGGCAGAACGACAGATTTGTACCTTGTTAGCTCGGCGATTCAAACTTGCAACCTTTCGGTTACTAGTCCAACGCTCTAACCACTAGACTACCCTGCCACCTCTACACTCTAACCACTAGACTACCCTGCCACCTCTACACTCTAACCACTAGGCTACCCTGCCGTCTCTACACTCTAACCACTAGGCTACCCTGCCGCCTCTACACTCTAACCACTAGATTACCCTGCCGCCTCTACACTCTAACCACTAGGCTACCCTGCCGCTTCTACACTGTAACCACTAGACTACCCTGCCGCCTCTACACTTTAACCACTAGACTACCCTGCCACCTCTACACTCTAACCACTAGACTACCCTGCCACCTCTACACTCTAACCACTAGGCTACCCTGCCGCCTCTACACCCTAACCACTAGGCTACCCTGCCGCCTCTACACCCTAACCACTAGGCTACCCTGCCGCCTCTACACCCTAACCACTAGGCTACCCTGCCGCCTCTACACCCTAACCACTAGGCTACCCTGCCGCCTCTACACCCTAACCACTAGGCTACCCTGCCGCCTCTACACCCTAACCACTAGGCTACCCTGCCGCCTCTACACCCTAACCACTAGGCTACCCTGCCGCCTCTACACCCTAACCACTAGGCTACCCTGCCGCCTCTACACCCTAACCACTAGGCTACCCTGCCGCCTCTACACCCTAACCACTAGGCTACCCTGCCGCCTCTACACCCTAACCACTAGGCTACCCTGCCGCCTCTACACCCTAACCACTAGGCTACCCTGCCGCCTCTACACCCTAACCACTAGGCTACCCTGCCGCCTCTACACCCTAACCACTAGGTTACCCTGCCGCCTCTACACCCTAACCACTAGGCTACCCTGCCGCCTCTACACCCTAACCACTAGGCTACCCTGCCGCCTCTACACTCTAACCACTAGGCTACCCTGCCGCTTCTACACTGTAACCACTAGACTACCCTGCCGCCTCTACACTTTAACCACTAGACTACCCTGCCACCTCTACACTCTAACCACTAGACTACCCTGCCACCTCTACACTCTAACCACTAGGCTACCCTGCCGCCTCTACACCCTAACCACTAGGCTACCCTGCCGCCTCTACACCCTAACCACTAGGCTACCCTGCCGCCTCTACACCCTAACCACTAGGCTACCCTGCCACCTCTACACCCTAACCACTAGGCTACCCTGCCGCCTCTACACCCTAACCACTAGGCTACCCTGCCGCCTCTACACCCTAACCACTAGGCTACCCTGCCGATGTATCACAGTATCATCTGTAGGATGACATATTAAAACAAGCTCCATTCCAGAGAAGGTAACCCAGTACTACTAACAGGCACGACGGGTAACCTGGAAGTAAATGGAGCTATAAGGACTCGTCCTTCTACAGAGTGTAGCTAATGGTGACAGCAACATGTTGACCTGCAACTAACTAGCTTTTAACAGAATCTATTTGATCCTCTCTGTCCAGACACGCACGCACGCACGCACGCACGCACGCACGCACGCACGCACGCACGCACGCACGCACGCACACACACACACACACACACACACACACACACACACACACACACACACACACACACACACACACACACACACACACACACACACACACACACGCACGCACGCATACGGAGTCCCTCTACGACCTCCTCAGAGTCATCAAAAGAGCAAAAAGGACATTATAGGATTGAGGTACACAGGCTCCGCCGCCCGCGGCATGTGACAGGGACTACAGTCCATTACAGATTACAAAGGAAGACCCAGCCGTGATGTGACAGGGACTACAGTCCATTACAGATTACAAAGGAAGACCCAGCCGTGATGTGACAGGGACTACAGTCCATTACAGATTACAAAGGAAGACCCAGCTGTGATGTGACAGGGACTACAGTCCATTACAGATTACAAAGGAAGACCCATCTGTGATGTGACAGGGACTACAGTCCATTACAGATTACAAAGGAAGACCCAGTCCATTACAGATTACAAAGGAAGACCCAGCTGTGACCTGCCCAACCATGCCTATTTTCTAGACAAATTCAACTCATTTTATGCTTCGTCAACAACAACAACAACAACAACACCGTACCGTGCGTGAGGGCCTGTCATGCCAAATAGTGTCCCGCTCTACTCACAATGGGATTCCATAAACTATTAGTGTTCTAGCAACATCCCTAGCAACAGCCCTAGCAACAGAAGTTAGAACTCATAGAATCCGATTGTGACGTAGAGGGGGACACTATTTGGCATGACATGCCGCCCCCAGCCCCCCCTCCCCCCCTCCCCCACCGAACCAGAAGACTGGGTGATCTCTCTCTCTGAATCCGGACGTGAGCAAGGTCAACGCTCGCAAGACTGGACTGTATTCCAGGGCGCGTTCTCAGAGCATGTGCAGATCAACCTCTCCTTGTCCCAGTCTGTCAGAGCATGTGCAGATCAACTTCTCCTTGTCCCAGTCTGTCAGAGCATGTGCAGATCAACCTCTCCTTGTCGCAGTCTGTCAGAGCATGTGTAGATCAACCTCTCCTTGTCGCAGTCTGTCAGAGCATGTGCAGATCAACCTCTCCTTGTCCCAGTCTGTCAGAGCATGTGTAGATCAACCTCTCCTTGTCGCAGTCTGTCAGAGCATGTGCAGATCAACCTCTCCTTGTCCCAGTCTGTCAGAGCATGTGCAGATCAACCTCTCCTTGTCCCAGTCTGTCAGAGCATGTGCAGATCAACCTCTCCTTGTCCCAGTCTGTCAGAGCATGTGCAGATCAACCTCTCCTTGTCCCAGTCTGTCAGAGCATGTGCAGATCAACCTCTCCTTGTCCCAGTCTGTCAGAGCATGTGCAGATCAACCTCTCCTTGTCCCAGTCTGTCAGAG
>NC_092165.1:3237821-3240321 GCF_045791955.1 Oncorhynchus clarkii lewisi | reverse complement strand
GTCTGTCTCTCTGTCTCTAATAGAGATGACCCTAACCTCTCATCTCTGTCTGTCTGTCTCTCTGTCTCTAATAGAGATGACCCTAACCTCTCATCTCTGTCTGTCTGTCTCTAATAGAGATGACCCTAACCTCTCATCTCTGTCTGTCTGTCTCTCTGTCTCTAATAGAGATGACCCTAACCTCTCATCTCTGTCTGTCTATCTCTCTGTCTCTCTGTCTCTAATAGAGATGACCCTAACCTCTCATCTCTGTCTGTCTGTTTCTCTGTCTCTCTGTCTCTAATAGAGATGATTCTAACCTCTCATCTCTCCAGCAGTGAAGTACATGTGTCAACGTTACAGAATTCCTGCCGTCTGTTCAGAAAGAAATCAAATCATTCTGATTACCATACCAGGAGAAGGTCTATAATTTAGACACAGAGGATTCATGGTTATAATTATAATTAAAAACATGTGATAATTATAGCCTAGCTGTGGATTGTGTGTCGACCAATCACAAGGCATTGTCTAGAGACGGGAACGGACGGTGAATGTGATAATTACAGCCTAGCTGTGGATTGTGTGTTGACCAATCACAAGGCATTGTCTAGAGACTAACAGAGAGGCCTGTTGAACGAACAGACTAGTCTATTACTATACCAGAGTCATGTACTCTACTGTTCTAGATCACTACACCAGAGTCATGTACTCTACTGTTCTACATCACTATACCAGAGTCATGTACTCTACTGTTCTACATCACTATACCAGAGTCATGTACTCTACTGTTCTACATCACTATACCAGAGTCATGTACTCTACTGTTCTACATCACTATACCAGAGTCATGTACTCTACTGTTCTACATCACTATACCAGAGTCATGTACTCTACTGTTCTACATCACTATACCAGAGTCATGTACTCTACTGTTCTACATCACTATACCAGAGTCATGTACTCTACTGTTCTACATCACTATACCAGAGTCATGTACTCTACTGTTCAACGTCACTATACCAGAGTCATGTACTCTACATCACTATACCAGAGTCATGTACTCTACATCACTATACCAGAGTCATGTACTCTACTGTTCTACATCACTATACCAGAGTATGTACCAGAGTCATGTACTCTACTGTTCTACATCACTATACCAGAGTCATGTACTCTACTGTTCTACATCACTATACCAGAGTCATGTACACTACATCACTATACCAGAGTCATGTACTCTACTGTTCTACATCACTATACCAGAGTCATGTACTCTACTGTTCTACATCACTATACCAGAGTCATGTACTCTACTGTTCTACATCACTATACCAGAGTCATGTACTCTACTGTTCTACATCACTATACCAGAGTCATGTACTCTACTGTTCTACACCACTATACCAGAGTCATGTACTCTACTGTTCTACATCACTATACCAGAGTCATGTACTCTACTGTTCTACATCACTATACCAGAGTCATGTACTCTACTGTTCTACATCACTATACCAGAGTCATGTACTCTACTGTTCTACATCACTATACCAGAGTCATGTACTCTACTGTTCTACGTCACTATAACAGAGTCATGTACTCTACTGTTCTACATCACTATACCAGAGTCATGTACTCTACTGTTCTACATCACTATACCAGAGTCATGTACTCTACTGTTCTACATCACTATACCAGAGTCATGTACTCTACTGTTCTACATCACTATACCCAAGTCATGTACTCTACATCACTATACCAGAGTCATGTACTCTACTGTTCTACGTTACTATACCAGAGTCATGTACTCTACATCACTATACCAGAGTCATGTACTCTACTGTTCTACATCACTATACCAGAGTCATGTACTCTACTGTTCTACATCACTATACCCAAGTCATGTACTCTACATCACTATACCAGAGTCATGTACTCTACTGTTCTACATCACTATACCAGAGTCATGTACTCTACTGTTCTACATCACTTTACCAGAGTCATGTACTCTACATCACTATACCAGAGTCATGTACTCTACATCACTATACCAGAGTCATGTACTCTACTGTTCTACGTTACTATACCAGAGTCATGTACTCTACTGTTCTACATCACTATACCAGAGTCATGTACTCTACTGTTCTACATCACTATACCCAAGTCATGTACTCTACATCACTATACCAGAGTCATGTACTCTACTGTTCTACATCACTATACCAGAGTCATGTACTCTACTGTTCTACGTTACTATACCAGAGTCATGTACTCTACTGTTCTACATCACTATACCAGAGTCATGTACTCTACTGTTCTACATCACTTTACCAGAGTCATGTACTCTACATCACTATACCAGAGTCATGTACTCTACATCACTATACCAGAGTCATGTACTCTACTGTTCTACATCACTATACCAGAGTCATGTACTCTACTGTTCTACGTCACTATAACAGAGTCATGTACTCTACTGTTCTACATCACTATACCAGAGTCATGTACTCTACTGTTCTACATC
>NC_092165.1:3222821-3232821 GCF_045791955.1 Oncorhynchus clarkii lewisi | reverse complement strand
GTACAGGACACCCCCTGGACAGGACACTAGTCTATCTCCTGTTTCTGTAGGGAGAGACAGGACACCCCCTGGACATCTCCTGTATCTCGACCCCAACCTTGAACGAGATCCAAAGAACACAACACACAACAACATGCAACGTGAACTAACGTACAACGTGAACTAACGGACAACGTGAACTAACGGACAACGTGAACTAACGGACAACGTGAACTAACGGACAACGTGAACTAACGGACAACGTGCATTTTGTTGAGTCTCCAAAAGTGTTTTTTTTAGAGGAGCATTTCAGTCATTCTCAGTGTGTTTTAAAAACCAGGCAGAAAATAATATATTGTGTGATCAGAAAACCACGTGAGCAGAGGTTGCAGAGATGAAGTAAGAGAGTAAAGGGAGAGGGATAGGGGGAGGGTAAAGGAGGGAGGGAGAGGGATAGGGGGAGGGTAAAGGAGGGAGGGAGAGGGATATTGGGAGGGTAAAGGAGGGAGGGAGAGGGATAGGGGGAGGGTAAAGGAGGGAGGGAGAGGGATAGGGGGAGGGTAAAGGAGGGAGGGAGAGGGATATGGGGAGGGTAAAGGAGGGAGGGAAGGAGAGAGGGATAGGGGGAGGGAAAAGGAGGGAGGGAAGGAGAGAGGGATAGGGGGAGGGTAAAGGAGGGAGGGAAGGAGAGAGGGATAGGGGGAGGGAAAAGGAGGGAGGGAAGGAGAGAGGGATAGGGGGAGGGTAAAGGAGGAAGGGAAGGAGAGAGGGATAGGGGGAGGGTAAAGGAGGGAGGGAAGGAGAGAGGGATAGGGGGAGGGAAAAGGAGGGAGGGAAGGAGAGAGGGATAGGGGGAAGGTAAAGGAGGGAGGGAAGGAGAGAGGGATAGGGTAAAGGAGGGAGGGAAGGAGAGAGGGATAGGGGGAGGGAAAAGGAGGGAGGGAAGGAGAGAGGGATAGGGGGAGGGAAAAGGAGGGAGGGAAGGAGAGAGGGATAGGGGGAGGGTAAAGGAGGGAGGGAAGGAGAGAGGGATAGGGTAAAGGAGGGAGGGAAGGAGAGAGGGATAGGGGGAGGGTAAAGGAGGGAGGGAAGGAGAGAGGGATAGGGGGAGGGTAAAGGAGGGAGGGAAGGAGAGAGGGATAGGGTAAAGGAGGGAGGGAAGGAGAGAGGGATAGGGGGAGGGTAAAGGAGGGAGGGAAGGAGAGAGGGATAGGGGGAGGGTAAAGGAGGGAGGGAAGGAGAGAGGGATAGGGGGAGGGTAAAGGAGGGAGGGAAGGAGAGAGGGATAGGGATAGGGTAAAGGAGGGAGGGAAGGAGAGAGGGATAGGGGGAGGGTAAAGGAGGGAGGGAAGGAGAGAGGGATAGGGGGAGGGTAAAGGAGGGAGGGAAGGAGAGAGGGATAGGGGGAGGGTAAAGGAGGGAGGGAAGGAGAGAGGGATAGGGGGAGGGTAAAGGAGGGAGGGAAGGAGAGAGGGATAGGGGGAGGGTAATTGAGGGAGGGAAGGAGAGAGGGATAGGGGGAGGGTAAAGGAGGGAGGGAAGGAGAGAGGGATAGGGGGAGGGAAAAGGAGGGAGGGAAGGAGAGAGGGATAGGGATAGGGTAAAGGAGGGAGGGAAGGAGAGAGGGATAGGGGGAGGGTAAAGGAGGGAGGGAAGGAGAGAGGGATAGGGGGAGGGTAAAGGAGGGAGGGAAGGAGAGAGGGATAGGGGGAGGGAAAAGGAGGGAGGGAAGGAGAGAGGGATAGGGGGAGGGTAAAGGAGGGAGGGAAGGAGAGAGGGATAGGGGGAGGGTAAAGGAGGGAGGGAAGGAGAGAGGGATAGGGGGAGGGTAAAGGAGGGAGGGAAGGAGAGAGGGATAGGGGGAGGGTAAAGGAGGGAGGGAAGGAGAGAGGGATAGGGGGAGGGTAAAGGAGGGAGGGAAGGAGAGAGGGATAGGGGGAGGGTAAAGGAGGGAGGGAAGGAGAGAGGGATAGGGTAAAGGAGGGAGGGAAGGAGAGAGGGATAGGGGGAGGGTAAAGGAGGGAGGGAAGGAGAGAGGGATAGGGATAGGGTAAAGGAGGGAGGGAAGGAGAGAGGGATAGGGGGAGGGTAAAGGAGGGAGGGAAGGAGAGAGGGATAGGGGGAGGGTAAAGGAGGGAGGGAAGGAGAGAGGGATAGGGGGAGGGTAAAGGAGGGAGGGAAGGAGAGAGGGATAGGGGGAGGGAAAAGGAGGGAGGGAAGGAGAGAGGGATGTCTTGCCTTGGAGAAGAAATAAGAGGGCATCTGAAACAGACACACAGAGAGAGAGAGAGAGAGAGAGAGAGAGAGAGAGTTGAAAAAGAGTCACCGCAGCAGCTACCACACAGCACTACAGTACATTACTATCACAGTATTAGTACTGCTATTAAAATGGTACTATATAGTACATGGTAATACTACAATATTAGTATTATTGTTAGTATTAGCATGGTACTACCAGAGCCATATATTTAGTCATACATATCCATATATTTATCCATATATAACCATATATTTATCCATATATGACCATATATTTATCCATATATAACCATATATTGATCCATATATGACCATATATTTATCCATATTTAACTATATACAGGTATATAACCATATATTTATCCATATATAACCACATATTTATCCATATATAACCATATATTTATCCATATATAACCATATATTTATCCATATACAACCATATATTTATCCATATTTAACTATGTATACAGTGGGGCAAAAAAGTATTTAGTCAGCCACCAATTGTGGGGCGGCAGGGTAGCCTAGTGGTTAGAGCGTTGGACTAGTAACCGGAAGGTTGCAAGTTCAAACCCCCGAGCTGACAAGGTACAAAATCTGTCGTTCTGCCCCTGAACTGGCAGTTAACCCACTGTTCCTAGGCCGTCATTGAAAATAAGAATGTGTTCTTAACTGACTTGCCTAGTTAAATAAAGGTAAAAAAATTACAAAAAATTGTGCAAGTTCTCCCACTTAAAAAGATGAGAGAGGCCTGTAATTTTCATCATAGGTACACTTCAACTATGACAGACAAAATGAGAAAAAAAAATACAGCAAATCACATTGTAGGATTTTTAATGAATTTATTTGCAAATTATGGTGGAAAATAAGTATTTGGTTACCTACAAACAAGCAAGATTTCTGGATCTCACAGACAGTGTAGCTATGATGAAAATTACAGGCCTCTCTCATCTTTTTAAGTGGGAGAACTTGCACAATTGGTGGCTGACTAAATACTCTTTTGCCCCACTGTATAACCATATATTGATCCATATATGACCATATATTTATAAATATAGATGTATTTATCTATATATTTACATGAATATATATATATTTACATACTCTGGGTACTACATGGCAATACTACTAGTCATGGTAATACTATGGTGATACCACAGTATAAGTATAGTATTAGTAGTAGCCTAGAAGAGGTTTCTACTAAACTACCTAAACTATTAGTATTATCATGGTACTCATAGCCATATATTTACATGGATATATAGTCTGGGCACTACATGGTAGTACTACTAGTCATGGTACTACATAGCCATATATTTACATGGATATATAGTCTGGGCACTACATGATAATTATACTAGTCAAGAAACTACAAAGTACATGGTAGTACTACTAGTCATGGTACTACATAGTGCATGGTAGTACTACTAGTCATGGTACTACATTGCCATTTATGTACATGGATATATAGTCTGGGTACTACATGGTAGTACTACTAGTCATGGTACTACATAGTACATGTTAGTACTACTAGTCATGGTACTACATAGTACATGTTAGTACTACTAGTCATGGTACTAAGTATTACATGGTAATACTACTAGTCATGGTACTACATAGTACATGTTAGTACTACTAGTCATGGTACTACATAGTACATGTTAGTACTACTAGTCATGGTACTAAGTATTACATGGTATTACTACTAGTCATGAAACTACATAGTACATGATAGTACTACTAGTCATGGTACTACATAGTACATGTTAGTTCTACTAGCCATGGTACTACATAGCACATGTTAATTATACTAGTCATGGTACTACATAGTACATGTTAGTTCTACTAGTCATGGTACTACATAGTAAATGTTAGTTCTACTAGTTATAGTACTACATAGTACATGTTAGTACTACTAGCCATGGTACTACATAGTACATGTTAGTTCTATTAGCCATGGTACTACATAGTACAAGACAGTACTACAGTATAAGCATAGTATCAGTAGAAGCATGGTGGAAAGAGAAAGTTGTACCTAGTTTCTACATGGGGTAAGAAGAGAGACAGAAGACTAAAGGTGACAGCACCATGTTAGAAACACGTTAGAGGGAGAAAATACATAATTATTTGAAGTCCTAATAAGGAGAGTCATACTGCTGTTTACACACATAATATACAACAAGGTTCACCAACTGGCCCCCTGCATGTTATTTGGGCCCCTCAAGTTTTCTAAGCCCCCCCCCCCAAAAAAACCAATATAGATATTTATTTATTTATTCTTGGAAAATAGCAAATCAGCTCCAACTGATTTTTATTTTGGAGTCTGTTAACCTGTTCTAAAAAGTATTCAAACGCATAATAAAGAGATATATGTCATCATATCGGTTTTAAAAATGTAAACAACGTTTGAAATGATTCTGTTTAAAGTCTTATTATTATACTGTATCTGTTTGGACTTGTTGTAGTCACTTTTACAGTCTACAAAATGATTAGGCAGTTATGTTCCCTGTTCCCCCCTTGACCATCCACACCAGAAGACATTCTATCTACACTGTACGTTGACATTAGTGGGTACAACGCTGTACAGGACATAGTCTAGTTCTATCTCTCCATCCCCATTGGCCGTCAACTGATCCGTCCTCCTTCACCCCAAATCATTACAATGATCTGACACTAACTGCTCTGGATAAATGTGTCTGTTAAAAAATCATTAACATGTAAAAAAATGCAATTTCTATCAATCTTCACTGTATTAAACAAGGGATCTCACTCCTTACCCGAGACTTCTCCTCTAGCTTGGTCATCATGACGATGTTGGCCGTGTGCTGTTCCCAAACCAGTCTCCAGAAGTCACAGAAGGTCTCGGGGAGAGAGCCCTGCGTCGCGATGTAGGCGTTTTGACGACGGTAGCCATCAATGTAGTTGGCATTGATGTAGTCGCTGCCTGGGATACCTGGAGGGGGGAGAGAGAGGGAGAAAGAGGGGAGGGAGAGAGAGGGAAAGAGAGAGAAGTGGGGGGAGGAAGAGATACATTTGTAATGTCCTTATGGTTTTCACACTTCTGTGTGTAACGTTTACTGTTAATTCTTTCAGAAAATCAGATCAGCAGCCCCTTGGGGATTATCAAAGTGTCAATCAATCAATCAATCAATCAATCAACCAATCAATCAACCAATCAACCAATCAACCAATCAATCAACCAATCAATAAATCAATCAACCAATCAATCAATCAACCAATCAATCAACCAATCAATATTCAATCAACCAATCAATCAACCAATCAATCAACCAATCAATAAATCAATCAATCAATCAACCAATCAATCAATCTGCATGTACAGTCGATGTGTTGGTTAGTGGATGTGTGTCAACTATCTCAGCTGATAACCAGTTTGTATTGGAGGGGATTGTGTCAACTTCTTATGGCTGCAGGGGCAGTATTTAGTAGCTTGGATGAAAGATGCCCAGAGGTGCCCAGAGTAAACGGCCTGCTCCTCAGTCCCAGTTGCTAATATATGCATATTATTATTAGTATTGGATCGGAAACACTCTGACGTTTCTAAAACTGTTTGAATGATGTCTGTGAGTATAACAGAACTCATATGTCAGGCAAAAACCTGAGAAGAAATCCAAACAGGAAGTGTGAAATCTGAGGTTGGTCGATTTTCAACCCAGCCCCTATTGAATTCACAGTGGGATATGGATGAAGTTGCACTTCCTAGGGCTTCCACTAGATGTCAATCGTCTTTAGAAACTTAAATGAGGCTTCTACTGTGTTGTGGGGATGAATAAGAGCTGAATGAGTCAGGTTACTGGCAGAGAGCAATTTCCTGGTCACGCGCATTTCACATGATAGCGACCTGCATTCCATGGCTTTTCTACAGACAATGGGATACTCCGGTTGGGACGTTATTGAAGATTTATGATAAAAACATTCTAAAGATTGATTCTATATTTAGTTTGAAATGTTTCTACGACCTGTAATATATGTTTTTGAAGTTTCCGTCCGACGTTCGGCTGGACCTGCACAAGCGTTTGGATTTGTGTACTAAACACCCTAACAAAAGTAGCTACTTGGACATAAATAATGGACATTATCAAACATTTATTGTGGAACTAGGATTCATGGGACTGCATTCTGATGAAGATCATCAAAGGTGTTTCAAATCGGAGGGTCTGTTGTCCGGACCTCTGGCAGTCTCTATGGGGGTGCCACAGGGTTCAATTCTTGGACCGACTCTCTTCTCTGTATACATCAATGAGGTCGCTCTTGCTGCTGGTGAGTCTCTGATCCACCTCTACGCAGACGACACCATTCTGTATACTTCCGGCCCTTCTTTGGACACTGTGTTAACAACCCTCCAGGCAAGCTTCAATGCCATACAACTCTCCTTCCATGGCCTCCAATTGCTCTTAAATACAAGTAAAACTAAATGCATGCTCTTTAACTGATCGCTACCTGCACCTACCCGCCTGTCCAACATCACTACTCTGGACGGCTCTGACTTAGAATACGTGGACAACTACAAATACTTAGGTGTCTGGTTAGACTGTAAACTCTCCTTCCAGACCCATATCAAACATCTCCAATCCAAAGTTAAATCTAGAATTGGCTTCCTATTTCGCAACAAAGCATCCTTCACTCATGCTGCCAAACATACCCTTGTAAAACTGACCATCCTACCAATCCTCGACTTTGGCGATGTCATTTACAAAATAGCCTCCAATACCCTACTCAACAAATTGGATGCAGTCTATCACAGTGCAATCCGTTTTGTCACCAAAGCCCCATATACTACCCACCATTGCGACCTGTACGCTCTCGTTGGCTGGCCCTCGCTTCATACTCGTCGCCAAACCCACTGGCTCCATGTCATCTACAAGACCCTGCTAGGTAAAGTCCCCCCTTATCTCAGCTCGCTGGTCACCATAGCATCTCCCACCTGTAGCACACGCTCCAGCAGGTATATCTCTCTAGTCACCCCCAAAACCAATTCTTTCTTTGGCCGCCTCTCTTTCCAGTTCTCTGCTGCCAATGACTGGAACGAACT
The DNA here is from genome assembly GCF_045791955.1 of Oncorhynchus clarkii lewisi. Lineage (NCBI taxonomy): Eukaryota > Metazoa > Chordata > Actinopteri > Salmoniformes > Salmonidae > Oncorhynchus > Oncorhynchus clarkii. The sequence goes on along the minus strand of NC_092165.1, from coordinate 3,225,530 downwards.
ACAAAAATCTCTGAAACTGGAAACACTTATCTCCCTCACTAGCTTTAAGCACCAACTGTCAGAGCAGCTCACAGATTACTGCACCTGTACATAGCCCACCTATAATTTAGCCCAAACAACTACCTCTTTCCCTACTGTATTTAATTTATTTATTTATTTTGCTCCTTTGCACCCCATTATTTTTATTTCTACTTTGCACATTCCTCCATTGCAAAACTACCATTCCAGTGTTTTACTTGCTATATTGTATTTACCTTGCCACCAAGGCCTTTTTTGCCTTTACCTCCCTTCTCACCTCATTTGCTCACATCGTATATAGACTTGTTTATACTGTATTATTGACTGTATGTTTGTTTTACTCCATGTGTAACTCTGTGTCGTTGTATCTGTCGAACTGCTTTGCTTTATCTTGGCCAGGTCGCAATTGTAAATGAGAACTTGTTCTCAACTTGCCTACCTGTTTAAATAAAGGTGCTCTCAACTTGCCTACCTGTTTAAATAAAGGTGCTCTCAACTGGCCTACCTGGTTAAATAAAGGTGCTCTCAACTGGCCTACCTGGTTAAATAAAGGTGTTCTCAACTGGCCTACCTGGTTAAATAAAGGTGCTCTCAACTGGCCTACCTGGTTAAATAAAGGTGTTCTCAACTAGCCTACCTGGTTAAATAAAGGTGTTCTCAACTAGCCTACCTGGTTAAATAAAGGTGTTCTCAACTGGCCTACCTGGTTAAATAAAGGTGCTCTCAACTGGCCTACCTGGTTAAATAAAGGTGTTCTCAACTGGCCTACCTGGTTAAATAAAGGTGCTCTCAACTGGCCTACCTGGTTAAATAAAGGTGCTCTCAACTGGCCTACCTGGTTAAATAAAGGTGTTCTCAACTGGCCTACCTGGTTAAATAAAGGTGTTCTCAACTAGTCTACCTGGTTAAATACAGGTGTTCTCAACTGGCCTACCTGGTTAAATAAAGGTGTTCTCAACTGGCCTACCTGGTTAAATAAAGGTGTTCTCAACTAGTCTACCTGGTTAAATACAGGTGTTCTCAACTGGCCTACCTGGTTAAATAAAGGTGTTCTCAACTAGCCTACCTGGTTAAATAAAGGTGTTCTCAACTAGCCTACCTGGTTAAATAAAGGTGTTCTCAACTGGCCTACCTGGTTAAATAAAGGTGTTCTCAACTAGTCTACCTGGTTAAATAAAGGTGCTCTCAACTTGCCTACCTGGTTAAATAAAGGTGTTCTCAACTGGCCTACCTGGTTAAATAAAGGTGTTCTCAACTGGCCTACCTGGTTAAATAAAGGTGTTCTCAACTAGCCTACCTGGTTAAATAAAGGTGTTCTCAACTAGCCTACCTGGTTAAATAAAGGTGTTCTCAACTGGCCTACCTGGTTAAATAAAGGTGTTCTCAACTAGCCTACCTGGTTAAATAAAGGTGTTCTCAACTAGCCTACCTGGTTAAATAAAGGTGTTCTCAACTGGCCTACCTGGTTAAATAAAGGTGTTCTCAACTGGCCTACCTGGTTAAATAAAGGTGTTCTCAACTGGCCTACCTGGTTAAATAAAGGTGTTCTCAACTGGCCTACCTGGTTAAATAAAGGTGTTCTCAACTGGCCTACCTGGTTAAATAAAGGTGTTCTCAACTGGCCTACCTGGTTAAATAAAGGTGTTCTCAACTAGCCTACCTGGTTAAATAAAGGTGTTCTCAATTGGCCTACCTGGTTAAATAAAGGTGTTCTCAACTAGCCTACCACCTGGTTAAATAAAGGTGTTCTCAACTAGCCTACCTGGTTAAATAAAGGTGTTCTCAACTAGCCTACCTGGTTAAATAAAGGTGTTCTCAACTGGCCTACCTGGTTAAATAAAGGTGTTCTCAACTGGCCTACCTGGTTAAATAAAGGTGTTCTCAACTAGCCTACCTGGTTAAATAAAGGTGTTCTCAACTAGCCTACCTGGTTAAATAAAGGTGTTCTCAACTGGCCTACCTGGTTAAATAAAGGTGTTCTCAACTGGCCTACCTGGTTAAATAAAGGTGAAATAAAAACATGTAAAAAATAAAAAAAAAGGTAAGGGAATATTTATAATGTTATTTCTGATTTCTGTTGACTCCAACATGGCGATACATTATTTTTTTCTCCTAGCGGCGTTCTCAGATTATTGCATGGTTTGCTTTTTCCGTAAAGTTTAAAAAAAATCTGACACAGCGGTTGCATTAAGGAGAGGTATATCTATAATTCCATGTCTAACAATTGTATTTTTATCGACATTTATAATGAGTATTTCTGTAAAATGATGTGGTTCACTGCAATATCACCAGATGTTTTTGGAACTAGTGAACAATGTATACTGAGATTTTTTTATATAAATATGAACTTTATCAAACAAAACATACATGTATTGTGTAACATTAAGTCCTATGAGTGTCATCTGATGAAGATAATCAAAGGTTAGTGATTCATTTTATCTCTATTTGTGCTTTTTGTGACTCCTCTCTTTGGCTGGAAAAATGGCTGTGTTTTTCTGTGAGTTGGTGGTGACCTAACATAATCGTTTGTGGTGCTTTCGCTCTAAAGCCTATTTGAAATCGGACACTGTGGTGGGATTAACAACAAGATTACCTTTAAAACGGTATAAAATACATGTATGTTTCAGGAATTTTAATGATGAGATTTCTGTTGTTTTGAATTTGGCGCCCTGCACTTTCACTGGCTGTTGA
>NC_092165.1:3210321-3217821 GCF_045791955.1 Oncorhynchus clarkii lewisi | reverse complement strand
ACATGCCCAGAGCCTCTTCCTCCATTCTGTCTCTCCTCAACCTCAACATGCCCAGAGCCTCTTCCTCCATTCTGTCTCTCTCTCCTCAACATGCCCAGAGCCTCTTCCTCCATTCTGTCTCTCTCTCCTCAACCTCAACATGCCCAGAGCCTCTTCCTCCATTCTGTCTCTCTCTCCTCAACCTCAACATGCCCAAAGCCTCTTCCTCCATTCTGTCTCTCCTCAACCTCATCATGCCCAGAGCCTCTTCCTCCATTCTGTCTCTCTCTCCTCAACCTCAACATGCCCAGAGCCTCTTCCTCCATTCTGTCTCTCCTCAACCTCAACATGCCCAGAGCCTCTTCCTCCATTCTCACTCTCCTCAACCTCAACATGCCCAGAGCCTCTTCCTCCATTCTCTCTCTCCTCAACCTCAACATGCCCAGAGCCTCTTCCTCCATTCTCTCTCTCCTCAACCTCAACATGCCCAGAGCCTCTTCCTCCATTCTGTTTCTCCTCAACCTCAACATGCCCAGAGCCTCTTCCTCCATTCTCTCTCTCCTCAACCGCAACATGCCCAGAGCCTCTTCCTTCGTTCTGTCTCTCCTCAACCTCAACATGCCCAGAGCCTCTTGCTCCATTCTGTCTCTCTCTCCTCAACCTCAACATGCCCAGAGCCTCTTCCTCCATTCTGTCTCTCTCTCCTCAACCTCAACATGCCCAGAGCCTCTTCCTCCATTCTGTCTCTCTCTCCTCAACCTCAACATGCCCAGAGCCTCTTCCTCCATTCTGTCTCTCCTCAACCTCAACATGCCCAGAGCCTCTTCCTCCATTCGGTCTCTCTCTCCTCAACCTCAACATGCCCAGAGCCTCTTCCTCCATTCTGTCTCTCCTCAACCTCAACATGCCCAGAGCCTCTTGCTCCATTCTGTCTCTCTCTCCTCAACCTCAACATGCCCAGAGCCTCTTCCTCCATTCGGTCTCTCTCTCCTCAACCTCAACATGTCCAGAGCCTCTTCCTCCATTCTGTATCTTTCTCCTCAACCTCAACATGCCCAGAGCCTCTTCCTCCATTCTGTCTCTCCTCAACCTCAATATGCCCAGAGCCTCTTCCTCCATTCTGTCTGTCTCTCCTCAACCTCAACATGCCCAGAGCCTCTTCCTCCATTCTGTCTCTCCTCAACCTCCATCTCTCTCTTTCTCTCTTGTTCTTCTACAAGGTCAGTCTCCCTCTCTCCATCTCGTTCACCATTTTCTCTTTTTGACTGTCCCTATCATTTATGTTTGACTACCCTCTGTCCTAACCCCCCGTCTCTCCTCTCTCTCTCTCTCTCTCTCTCTGTCTCTCTCTGTCTCTCTCTCTGTCTCTCTCTCTCTCTCTCTCTGTCTCTCTCTCTCTGTCTCTCTCTCTCTCCCCTCTCTCTCTCTCTCCCTTTCCCTTTCCCTCCCCCTTACTCCATCCTATCTCTTTGTCCTAGCCAATTAGAGCTCTCCGGATTCTATATCCTGCATGCACAGGCCTAAAAGTAGGATTTTCTCCACCTTAACAACTTTTTACAGTTGTATTCTAGCGGAATGATGTAGATATTCTAAGGATGTCTGAGAATTCTGATGTTCCGTTATATGTAAGATACATTCTAAGAATCCTTACAGTTCCTATCCAACTGCTGTCTGTCTGAGATACAAGGCTGGAGAGAACTAATCAAAAAGATGCTTTATTGTACAGAACATGGCCATGATAAAAACCACTCTCTTCTCTCTGCTTTCACTCTGTCTGTTTCCCTTCTCTCACTCCCCCCGCTCTCTCTCTCCTCTCTCTCTGTCTCTGTCTCTGTCTTTGTCGCTCTCTCTCCCTTTCCCTTCTCTCCCTCCCTCTCTCTCTCCCTCTGTTTGTCTTTGGCTCTCTCTCTCCCGCCTCTCTCTCCTTTCTGCTATCGCTCACTTCCATTCCCTTCTCTCACTTCCCCTGCACCCCCCCCCCTCTCTCCATCTCCATCTATCTCTCTGGAAGCTTAACATTGATAACCATCAGTCTGTAAGCAGTATCTCTTTGAGACAGACAGATCTCTGGTTGAAACAGGAGACATGAGAGGAGGAAGATTCTACATTTAAACCCTGATACCTCTGTCAAAAGATAAGACATAAACAGGTGTGTGTGTGTGTGTGTGTGTTGTATCTGGCTCGCTAGAGGGTTTCTACACAGGGTGTAGAAACCAATATGAATTGCATAATGAAACCAGAATAATTGGAGTGAAAATGTCTCCTTCAAAAGAAACTCACACACACGGCTACCATACCTCATACTCCTGAGAGAACTTCAGGTTGTCGTTGGCTTTCAGGCGTTCTAGATGATCAGCGAGCTCAGAGATGGGGACAGGTGGGTGACTAGCCATGCCTGATAGAGAGACAGAGAGACAGAGAGAGACAGAGAGAGAGAGAGAGAGAGAGAGAGAGAGAGAGAGAGAGAGAGACAGACAGAGAGAGAGACAGAGAGAGACAGAGAGAGAGAGAGAGAGAGAGAGACAGAGGCAGAGAGAGAGTGAGACAGAGAGAGACAGACAGAGAGAGAGAGACAGAGAGAGAGAGGTGGGAGAGAGAGATAGGGAGAGACAGAGACAGAGAGAGAGACAGAGAGAGAGACAGAGAGAGAGACACAGAGAGAGACACAGAGAGAGACAGAGAGAGACAGAGAGAGAGACAGAGAGAGATAGAGAGAGAGACAGAGAGAGAGACAGAGAGAGAGAGAGACAGAGAGAGAGACAGAGAGAGAGAGACAGAGAGAGAGAGACAGAGAGAGAGAGAGACAGAGAGAGAGACAGAGATAGAGAGAAAAAAATATATATATATATTATTATTTGATTGATGTAAGACTATCAGAATAACAAAGTAGTTTCCCCGAAGTTGTCCATAGACACTGATCTTAAGTCAGTTTTTCATTGTTTTGCCTAATGCTTCAGGTTAGGATCTGTTCCTAGATCTGTACCTAAGGGCAACTTCAACCCAGAGCCAGTTAGAGGAGGTTAGTGTTAGATGTGTGGTTCTCAGAGCCATATAAGAGCAGAGTAGAGTTCTGTTGATGAAGAGTAGTGTTCTGTTGATGAAGAGTAGTGTTCTGTTGATGAAGAGTAGTGTTCTGTTGATGAAGAGTAGTGGTTTGGTGATGAAGAGTAATGGTCTGTTGATGAAGAGTAGTGGTCTGTTGATGAAGAGTAGTGTTGATGAAGAGTAGTGTTGATGAAGAGTAGTGTTCTGTTGATGAAGAGTAATGGTCTGTTGATGAAGAGTAGTGGTCTGTTGATGAAGAGTAATGGTCTGTTGATGAAGAGTAGTGGTCTGTTGATGAAGAGTAGTGGTCTGTTGATGAAGAGTAGTGTTGATGAAGAGTAGTGGTCTGTTGATGAAGAGTAGTGGTCTGTTGATGAAGAGTAGTGTTCTGTTGATGAAGAGTAGTGTTGATGAAGAGTAGTGTTGATGAAGAGTAGTGGTCTGTTGATGAAGAGTAGTGTTGATGAAGAGTAGTGTTGATGAAGAGTAGTGGTCTGTTGATGAAGAGTAGTGGTCTGTTGATGAAGAGTAGTGGTCTGTTGATGAAGAGTAGTGTTGATGAAGAGTAGTGTTGATGAAGAGTAGTGTTGATGAAGAGTAGTGTTGATGAAGAGGAGTGTTGATGAAGAGTAGTGTTGATGAAGAGTAGTGTTGATGAAGAGGAGTGTTGATGAAGAGTAGTGTTGATGAAGAGTAGTGTTGATGAAGAGTAGTGGTCTGTTGATGAAGAGTAGTGTTGATGAAGAGTAGTGGTCTGTTGATGAAGAGTAGTGTTGATGAAGAGTAGTGTTGATGAAGAGTAGTGTTGATGAAGAGGAGTGTTGATGAAGAGTAGTGTTGATGAAGAGGAGTGTTGATGAAGAGTAGTGTTGATGAAGAGTAGTGTTGATGAAGAGGAGTGTTGATGAAGAGTAGTGTTGATGAAGAGTAGTGTTGATGAAGAGTAGTGGTCTGTTGATGAAGAGTAGTGTTGATGAAGAGTAGTGGTCTGTTGATGAAGAGTAGTGGTCTGTTGATGAAGAGTAGTGTTGATGAAGAGTAGTGGTCTGTTGATGAAGAGTAGTGTTCTGTTGATGAAGAGTAGTGTTGATGAAGACAGACAGAGAGAGAGACAGAGAGAGACAGAGAGAGACAGAGAGAGAGAGAGAGAGAGAGAGACAGAGGCAGAGAGAGAGTGAGACAGAGAGAGACAGACAGAGAGAGAGAGACAGAGAGAGAGAGGTGGGAGAGGTGGGAGAGAGAGATAGGGAGAGACAGAGACAGAGAGAGAGACAGAGAGAGAGAGACAGAGAGAGAGACACAGAGAGAGACACAGAGAGAGACAGAGAGAGAGACAGAGAGAGAGAGAGAGACAGAGAGAGATAGAGAGAGAGACAGAGAGAGAGACAGAGAGAGAGAGAGACAGAGAGAGAGACAGAGAGAGAGAGACAGAGAGAGAGAGACAGAGAGAGAGAGAGACAGAGAGAGAGACAGAGATAGAGAGAAAAAAATATATATATATATTATTATTTGATTGATGTAAGACTATCAGAATAACAAAGTAGTTTCCCCGAAGTTGTCCATAGACACTGATCTTAAGTCAGTTTTTCATTGTTTTGCCTAATGCTTCAGGTTAGGATCTGTTCCTAGATCTGTACCTAAGGGCAACTTCAACCCAGAGCCAGTTAGAGGAGGTTAGTGTTAGATGTGTGGTTCTCAGAGCCATATAAGAGCAGAGTAGAGTTCTGTTGATGAAGAGTAGTGTTCTGTTGATGAAGAGTAGTGTTCTGTTGATGAAGAGTAGTGTTCTGTTGATGAAGAGTAGTGGTTTGGTGATGAAGAGTAATGGTCTGTTGATGAAGAGTAGTGGTCTGTTGATGAAGAGTAGTGTTGATGAAGAGTAGTGTTGATGAAGAGTAGTGTTCTGTTGATGAAGAGTAATGGTCTGTTGATGAAGAGTAGTGGTCTGTTGATGAAGAGTAATGGTCTGTTGATGAAGAGTAGTGGTCTGTTGATGAAGAGTAGTGGTCTGTTGATGAAGAGTAGTGTTGATGAAGAGTAGTGGTCTGTTGATGAAGAGTAGTGGTCTGTTGATGAAGAGTAGTGTTCTGTTGATGAAGAGTAGTGTTGATGAAGAGTAGTGTTGATGAAGAGTAGTGGTCTGTTGATGAAGAGTAGTGTTGATGAAGAGTAGTGTTGATGAAGAGTAGTGGTCTGTTGATGAAGAGTAGTGGTCTGTTGATGAAGAGTAGTGGTCTGTTGATGAAGAGTAGTGTTGATGAAGAGTAGTGTTGATGAAGAGTAGTGTTGATGAAGAGTAGTGTTGATGAAGAGTAGTGTTGATGAAGAGGAGTGTTGATGAAGAGTAGTGTTGATGAAGAGTAGTGTTGATGAAGAGGAGTGTTGATGAAGAGTAGTGTTGATGAAGAGTAGTGTTGATGAAGAGTAGTGGTCTGTTGATGAAGAGTAGTGTTGATGAAGAGTAGTGGTCTGTTGATGAAGAGTAGTGTTGATGAAGAGTAGTGTTGATGAAGAGTAGTGTTGATGAAGAGGAGTGTTGATGAAGAGTAGTGTTGATGAAGAGGAGTGTTGATGAAGAGTAGTGTTGATGAAGAGTAGTGTTGATGAAGAGGAGTGTTGATGAAGAGTAGTGTTGATGAAGAGTAGTGTTGATGAAGAGTAGTGGTCTGTTGATGAAGAGTAGTGTTGATGAAGAGTAGTGGTCTGTTGATGAAGAGTAGTGGTCTGTTGATGAAGAGTAGTGTTGATGAAGAGTAGTGGTCTGTTGATGAAGAGTAGTGTTCTGTTGATGAAGAGTAGTGTTGATGAAGAGTAGTGGTGATGAAGAGGAGTGTTGATGAAGAGTAGTGTTGATGAAGAGTAGTGGTGATGAAGAATAGTGTTGATGCTGAAGACATCTTGTCCAGCAGATATTTTCAAGGCAACAGCCTCACATGGGGCCTGGAGTCTTTCCTGGGCCCGGCATCCCGGTAGCAATGGAACTTACGTTTAGGAGTGTTTTAACGATGCATCGTTCCTGCAACGGCCGAAGAACTTGTGTGCGTTTCCCAAAAACACTACCGAGGGAGAACTTTCACTAAGTGCCTTTGTTGGCCCACGTGTCGATCGATATTCATGGAAAGGCAGCGCTGATCTCGGGTCAGCTATCTCCATTCAGATCTGACCTTTTAATTATAATTATACCACAGTGCTGACGACAGATCAGCTCCTAGAGAGATATTATCACCTATAGGCTATGGCTGCAAATATTGAGGCAGATTATTATGTTGAGTATGAGGCCCTAGCCTACCCTATAATAATATACTAAATTACAGATTATAATGCTGAGGATGAGGCCCAAGCCTAGAATAATACACTAGATCACAGATTATAATGCTGAGGATGAGGCCCTAGCCTACCCTAGAATAATGCACTAGATCACAGATTATATTGCTAAGGATGAGGCCCTAGCCTACCCTATAATAATGCACTAGATCACAGATTATAATGCCGAGGATGAGGCCCAAGCCTAGAATAATAAACTAGATCACAGATTATAATGCTGAGGATGAGGCCCTAGCCTACCCTATAATAATACACTAGATCACAGACTATATTGCTAAGGATGAGGCCCTAGCCTACCCTATAATAATGCACTAGATCACAGATTATAATGCCGAGGATGAGGCCCAAGCCTAGAATAATAAACTAGATCACAGATTATAATGCTGAGGATGAGGCCCTAGCCTACCCTATAATAATACACTAGATCACAGATTATAATGCTGAGGATGAGGCCCAAGCCTAGAATAATACACTAGATCACAGATTATAATGCTGAGGATGAGGCCCTAGCCTACCCTATAATAATACACTAGATCACAGATTATAATGCTGAGGATGAGGCCCTACCCTAGAATAATGCACTAGATCACAGATTATAATGCTGAGGATGAGGCCCTACCCTAGAATAATACACTAAATCACAGATTATAATGCTGAGGATGAGGCCCTACCCTAGAATAATACACTAGATCACAGATTATAATGCTGAGGATGAGGCCCTACCCTAGAATAACACACTAAATCACAGATTATAATGCTGAGGATGAGGCCCTACCCTAGAATAATACACTAGATCACAGATTATAATGCTGAGGATGAGGCCCTACCCTAGAATAATACACTAAATCACAGATTCGGAACATCATTGTGCACATCTTGTTCCACATCATAAAATATATTTTTGGACCAAATGACAGCCAGTAATCTAAAATGAACAAATACAACCATTTATTGATCAAGAAATTGATTTCCATATTATTTAAATGTATTGGTTTATGAAGCCTGTCGTGTTTTTATATGGTAATCCAGGTGTCTGGGTTTCCATGTGAACCATTTTATTGTCCTTCACTCGATTGTAACCTTTGCATTTGTGTTCATCTTCGTTCTGAAGTTATCAGCGGCTGAGATTTAACGACGCTCCTACGAAGGGTT
>NC_092165.1:3167821-3207821 GCF_045791955.1 Oncorhynchus clarkii lewisi | reverse complement strand
TCCACTCCTTGGTCTCATCTGGATACCAGTCAGCTATCATTCCACTCCATGGTCTCGTCTGGATACCAGTCAGCTATCATTCCACTCCTTGGTCTCGTCTGGATACCAGTCAGTCAGCTATCATTCCACTCCTTGGTCTAGCCTGGATACCAGTCAGCTATCATTCCACTCCTTGGTCTAGCCTGGATACAAGTCAGCTATCATTCCACTCCTTGGTCTCGTTTGGATACCAGTCAGCTATCATTCCATTCCATGGTCTCGTCTGGATACCAGTCAGTCAGCTATCATTCCACTCCTTGGTCTAGTCTGGATACCAGTCAGATATCATTCCACTCCTTGGTCTAGTCTGGATACCAGTCAGCTATCATTCCACTCTTGGTCTCATCTGGATACCAGTCAGCTATCATTCCACTCCTTGGTCTAGCCTGGATACCAGTCCGCTATCATTCCACTCCTTGATCTCATCTGGATACCAGTCAGCTATCATTCCACTCCTTGGTCTCGTCTGGATACCAGTCAGTTATCATTCCACTCCTTGGTCTAGCCTGGATACCAGTCAGTTATCATTCCACTCCTTGGTCTAGTATGGATACCAGTCAGCTATCATTCCACTCCTTGGTCTAGTCTGGATACCAGTCAGCTATCATTCCACTCCTTGGTCTAGTCTGGATACCAGTCAGCTATCATTCCACTCCTTGGTCTAGTCTGGATACCAGTCAGCTATCATTCCACTCCTTGGTCTAGCCTGGATACCAGTCAGCTATCATTCCACTCCTTGGTCTAGCCTGGAGACCAGACAGCTATCATTCCACTCCTTGGTCTAGCCTGGCTACCAGTCAGCTATCATTCCAGTCCTTGGTCTAACCTGGATACCAGTCAGCTATCATTCCACTCCTTGGTCTAGCCTGGATACCAGTCAGCTATCATTCCACTCCTTGGTCTAGCCTGGATACCAGTCCGCTATCATTCCACTCCTTGGTCTAGCCTGGATACCAGTCAGCTATCATTCCACTCCTTGGTCTAGCCTGGATACCAGTCAGCTATCATTCCACTCCTTGGTCTAGCCTGGATACCAGTCAGCTATCATTCCACTCCTTGGTCTAGCCTGGCTACCAGTCAGCTATCATTCCAGTCCTTGGTCTAGCCTGGATACCAGTCAGCTATCATTCCACTCCTTGGTATAGTCTGGTATCAGTCAGCTATCATTCCACTCCTTGGTCTAGCCTGGATACCAGTCAGCTATCATTCCACTCCTTGGTCTAGCCTGGAGACCAGTCAGCTATCATTCCACTCCTTGGTCTAGCCTGGATACCAGTCAGTCAGCTATCATTCCACTCCTTGATCCCATCTGAATACCAGTCACCTATCATTCCACTCCTTGGTCTCGTCTGGATACCAGTCAGCTATCATTCCACTCCTTAGTCTAGCCTGGATACCAGTCAGTTATCGTTCCACTCCTTGGTCTAGTATGGATACCAGTCAGCTATCATTCCACTCCTTGGTCTAGTCTGGATACCAGTCAGCTATCATTCCACTCCTTGGTCTAGTCTGGATACCAGTCAGCTATCATTCCACTCCTTGGTCTAGTCTGGATACCAGTCAGCTATCATTCCACTCCTTGGTCTAGTCTGGATACCAGTCAGCTATCATTCCACTCCTTGGTCTAGCCTGGATACCAGTCAGCTATCATTCCACTCCTTGGTCTAGCCTGGAGACCAGTCAGCTATCATTCCACTCCTTGGTCTAGCCTGGCTACCAGTCAGCTATCATTCCAGTCCTTGGTCTAGCCTGGATACCAGTCAGCTATCATTCCACTCCTTGGACCAGCCTGGATACCAGTCCACTATCATTCCACTCCTTGGTCTAGCCTGGATATCAGTCAGCTATCATTCCACTCCTTGGTCTAGCCTGGATACCAGTCCGCTATCATTCCACTCCTTGGTCTAGCCTGGATACCAGTCAGCTATCATTCCACTCCTTGGTCTAGCCTGGCTACCAGTCAGCTATCATTCCAGTCCTTGGTCTCATCTGGATACCAGTCAGCTATCATTCCACTCCTTGGTCTAGTCTGGCTACCAGTCAGCTATCATTCTACTCCTTGGTCTAGTCTGGATACCAGTCAGCTATCATTCCACTCCTTGGTCTAGTCTGGATACCAGTCAGCTATCATTCCACTCCTTGGTCTAGCCTGGATACCAGTCAGCTATCATTAAACTCCTTGGTCTAGCCTGGATACCAGTCAGCTATCATTCCACTCCTTGGTCTAGCCTGGCTACCAGTCAGCTATCATTCCAGTCCTTGGTCTAGCCTGGATACCAGTCAGCTATCATTCCACTCCTTGGTCTAGTCTGGTATCAGTCAGCTATCATTCCACTCTTTGGTCTCGTCTGGATACCAGTCAGCTATCATTCCACTCCTTGGTCTCATCTGGATACCAGTCAGCTATCATTCCACTCCTTGGTCTAGTCTGGCTACCCATCTGTTTGGCTATCATTCCAATCCTTTCAATGTAATGATGTCTGTAATGACAGACTTTAGCATATGAAACGGAGAACAAGGAGTGGAATTTTAGCTAAACATACTGGTACCCAGGCTACATATTACCAGGTGCATGGAGGAAAACTGACTGGCACCCAGGCTACATATTACCAGGTGCATGGAGGAAAACTGACTGGCACCCAGGCTACATATTACCAGGTGTAGGGAGTAAAACTGACTAGTACCCAGGCTACATATTACCAGGTGTAGGGAGTAAACTGACTGGTACCCAGGCTACATATTACCAGGTGTAGGGAGTAAACTGACTGGTACCCAGGCTACATATTACCAGGTGTAGGGAGTAAACTGACTGGTACCCAAGCTACATATTACCAGGTGTAAGAAGTAAACTGACTGGTACCCAGGCTACATATTACCAGGTGTAGGGAGTAAACTGACTGGTACCCAGGCTACATATTACCAGGTGTAGGGAGTAAACTGACTGGTACCCAGGCTACATATTACCAGGTGTAGGGAGTAAACTGACTGGTACCCAGGCTACATATTACCAGGTGTAGGGAGTAAACTGACTGGTACCCAGGCTACATATTACCAGGTGTAGGGAGTAAAACTGACTGGTACCCAGGATACATATTACCAGGTGTAGGGAGTAAAACTGACTGGTACCCAGGCTACATATTACCAGGTGTAGGGAGTAAAACTGACTGGTACCCAGGCTACATATTACCAGGTGTAGGGAGTAAACTGACTGGTACCCAGGCTACATATTACCAGGTGTAGGGAGTAAACTGACTGGTACCCAGGCTACATATTACCAGGTGTAGGGAGTAAACTGACTGGTACCCAGGCTACATATTACCAGGTGTAGGGAGTAAACTGACTGGTACCCAGGCTACACATTACCAGGTGTAGGGAGTAAACTGACTGGTACCCAGGCTACATATTACCAGGTGTAGGGAGTAAACTGACTGGTACCCAGGCTACACATTACCAGGTGTAGGGAGTAAACTGACTGGTACCCAGGCTACATATTACCAGGTGTAGGGAGTAAACTGACTGGTACCCAGGCTACACGGAGTAAACTGACTGGTACCCAGGCTACACATTACCAGGTGTAGGGAGTAAACTGACTGGTACCCAGGCTACATATTACCAGGTGTAGGGAGTAAACTGACTGGTACCCAGGCTACATATTACCAGGTGTAGGGAGTAAACTGACTGGTACCAAGGCTACATATTACCAGGTGTAGGGAGTAAACTGACTGGTACCCAGGCTACATATTACCAGGTGTAGGGAGTAAACTGACTGGTACCCAGGCTACATATTACCAGGTGTAGGGAGTAAACTGACTGGTACCCAGGCTACATATTACCAGGTGTAGGGAGTAAACTGACTGGTACCCAGGCTACATATTACCAGGTGTAGGGAGTAAACTGACTGGTACCCAGGCTACATATTACCAGGTGTAGGGAGTAAACTGACTGGTACCCAGGCTACATATTACCAGGTGTAGGGAGTAAACTGACTGGTACCCAGGCTACATATTACCAGGTGTAGGGAGTAAACTGACTGGTACCCAGGCTACATATTACCAGGTGTAGGGAGTAAACTGACTGGTACCCAGGCTACATATTACCAGGTGTAGGGAGTAAAACTGACTGGTACCCAGGCTACATATTACCAGGTGTAGGGAGTAAAACTGACTGGTACCCAGGCTACATATTACCAGGTGTAGGGAGTAAACTGACTGGTACCCAGGCTACATATTACCAGGTGTAGGGAGTAAACTGACTGGTACCCAGGCTACATATTACCAGGTGTAGGGAGTAAACTGACTGGTACCCAGGCTACATATTACCAGGTGTAGGGAGTAAACTGACTGGTACCCAGGCTACATATTACCAGGTGTAGTGAGTAAACTGACTGGTACCCAGGCTACATATTACCAGCTGGAGGGAGTAAACTGACTGGTACCCAGGCTACATATTACCAGGTGTAGGGAGTAAACTGACTGGTACCCAGGCTACATATTACCAGGTGTAGGGAGTAAACTGACTGGTACCCAGGCTACATATTACCAGGTGTAGGGAGTAAACTGACTGGTACCCAGGCTACATATTACCAGGTGTAGGGAGTAAACTGACTGGTACCCAGGCTACATATTACCAGGTGTAGGGAGTAAACTGACTGGTACCCAGGCTACATATTACCAGGTGTAGGGAGTAAACTGACTGGTACCCAGGCTACATATTACCAGGTGGAGGGAGTAAACTGACTGGTACCCAGGCTACATATTACCAGGTGTAGGGAGTAAACTGACTGGTACCCAGGCCACATATTACCAGGTGGAGGGGGTAAACTGACTGGTACCCAGGCTACATATTACCAGGTGTAGGGAGTAAACTGACTGGTACCCAGGCTACATATTACCAGGTGTAGGGAGTAAACTGACTGGTACCCAGGCTACATGTTACCAGGTGTAGGGAGTAAACTGACTGGTACCCAGGCTACATATTACCAGGTGGAGGGAGTAAACTGACTGGTTCCCAGGCTACATGTTACCAGGTGGAGGGAGTAAACTGACTGGTACCCAGGCTACATATTACCAGGTGTAGGGAGTAAACTGACTGGTACCCAGGCTACATATTACCAGGTGTAGGGAGTAAACTGACTGGTACCCAGGCTACACGGAGTAAACTGACTGGTACCCAGGCTACACATTAACAGGTGTAGGGAGTAAACTGACTGGTACCCAGGCTACATATTACCAGGTGTAGGGAGTAAACTGACTGGTACCCAGGCTACATATTACCAGGTGTAGGGAGTAAACTGACTGGTACCAAGGCTACATATTACCAGGTGTAGGGAGTAAACTGACTGGTACCCAGGCTACATATTACCAGGTGTAGGGAGTAAACTGACTGGTACCCAGGCTACATATTACCAGGTGTAGGGAGTAAACTGACTGGTACCCAGGCTACATATTACCAGGTGTAGGGAGTAAACTGACTGGTACCCAGGCTACATATTACCAGGTGTAGGGAGTAAACTGACTGGTACCCAGGCTACATATTACCAGGTGTAGGGAGTAAACTGACTGGTACCCAGGCTACATATTACCAGGTGTAGGGAGTAAACTGACTGGTACCCAGGCTACATATTACCAGGTGTAGGGAGTAAACTGACTGGTACCCAGGCTACACATTACCAGGTGTAGGGAGTAAACTGACTGGTACCCAGGCTACATATTACCAGGTGTAGGGAGTAAACTGACTGGTACCCAGGCTACACATTACCAGGTGTAGGGAGTAAACTGATTGGTACCCAGGCTACATATTACCAGGTGTAGGGAGTAAACTGACTGGTACCCAGGCTACACATTACCAGGTGTAGGGAGTAAACTGACTGGTACCCAGGCTACATATTACCAGGTGTAGGGAGTAAACTGACTGGTACCCAGGCTACATATTACCAGGTGTAGGGAGTAAACTGACTGGTACCCAGGCTACATATTACCAGGTGTAGGGAGTAAACTGACTGGTACCCAGGCTACATATTACCAGGTGTAGGGAGTAAACTGACTGGTACCCAGGCTACATATTACCAGGTGTAGGGAGTAAACTGACTGGTACCCAGGCTACATATTACCAGGTGTAGGGAGTAAACTGACTGGTACCCAGGCTACATATTACCAGGTGTAGGGAGTAAACTGACTGGTACCCAGGCTACATATTACCAGGTGTAGGGAGTAAACTGACTGGTACCCAGGCTACATATCACCAGGTGTAGGGAGTAAACTGACTGGTACCCAGGCTACATATTACCAGGTGTAGGGAGTAAACTGACTGGTACCCAGGCTACATATTACCAGGTGTAGGGAGGGAAAACTATATACTAAATATTCTGCTTCAGTTTCATTTCTTCCCACTATAGTTTCAACATAGCATGATTCTAACAGCTGTAACCTAGGTAACATGATGGTAATCAGAATCTCTAACGGGATAGTAATGAGTGTATCCTTCTTCTTACCTGTCTGGTTTACTGGGTCAACGAAGCAGAGTGAGCAGAACAAGAGAAAGAAATATCATGTTATGACAGAGTTGATCAGAAACCTGAAACTGTCTGTACATTAGTAGTGCTTTCCTCCTCTCCTCTCCTCTCCTCTCCTCTCCTCTCCTCTCCTCTCCTCTCCTCTCCTCTCCTCTCCTCTCCTCTCCTCTCTTCTCCTCTCCTCCCCCCTTCTCTCCTTTCCTTTCCTCTCTCTCCTCTCCTCTCCCTCCCCCTCCTCCTCTACTCCTCTCCCCTCCCCTCCCCTCCATCCTCTCCTCTCCTCTCTCTCCCCTCCCCTCCCCTCCCCTCCCCTCCCCTCCCCTCCATCCTCTCCTCTCCTCTCCTCTCCTCTCCTCTCCTCTCCTCTCCTCACCTCTTGAAGAGTAGGATGGCGATGACGATGCAGACGATGAAGATGACAGCCATTACCGGCCCCACCACCCACAGAAGCCCCTCCTCCTCATCTACGATTGGCTGAGGGTCCACGTCATTGGAGGTCACGGGGTCAGAATAGGGGCTGGTTGAATACATTGTCTAGAGAGAGAGGGAGAGAGAGAGAGAGAGAGGTTAGAGAGAGGGTGTGTGTGTGTGTGTGTGTGTGTGTGTGCGCACGCACGCGTGTGTGTGTGTGTGGTTAGAGAGAGTGTGTGTGTTATCTGAGGCATACTTGTGTGATGAGTAACTTAAAAACCTGAAGACTTGTTAGCTAATGACTAGGCTTTAGCTCAGTGGGCTAACAGAGAGACCCAGGTTTGATCCCAGTCCAGCAAGAAGAACACATGCTTCTGGTGTGAGTCTGCTAATGTGTGTGTGTGTCTATGTGTATGTGTATGTGTATGTGTGTGTGTGTGTGTGTGTGTGTGTGTGTGTGTGTGTGTGTGTGTGTGTGTGTGTGTGTGTGTGTGTGTGTGTGTGTGTGTGTGTGTGTGTGTGTGTGTGTATGTGTGTGTGTGTGTGTGTATGTGTGTGTGTGTGTGTGTGTGTGTGTGTGTGTGTGTGTGTGTGTGTGTGTGTGTGTCTGTGTGTATGTGTGTGTGTGTGTGTGTATATGTGTGTGTGTGTGTGTGTGTGTGTGTGTGTGTCCACTCCCAGCCCAAACCCACATTATTAGACAGGTCTAGCAGCGCCAGCACGAAGAACACATATTCCTGTCCGTTTTGCAGGGGGCGGTTCCGGAACTCTCCATAGCTCCTCCCATCACCGAGGGTGAACTCCTGGGGGAGGGTCTTAAAGTGGGCGGAAACATAGGCCCTGGGATCTGATTGGCTGGCCGGGACCTGGCGACGGACACGCAGCGCCTGGCTCACACTGGTCCTGTTGATCTCTTTCAGGAGCTGGAGGAGAGGGGGGAGTAGAGATGGATAGACAGAGGGGAGGAGGGGAGGAGAGGATAGAGAGAGAGAGAGGGGAGGAGAGGATAGAGATGGATAGACAGAGGGGAGGAGGGGAGGAGAGGATAGAGAGAGAGAGAGAGAGAGGGGAGGAGAGGATAGAGATGGATAGAGAGAGGGGAGGAGAAGATAGAGAGAGAGAGAGGGGATGAGAGGATAGAGATGGATAGAGAGAGGGGAGAAGAGGATAGAGAGAGGGGAGGATAGGATAGAGAGAGGGGAGGAGAGGTTATAGAGAGAGGAGGAGGGGATAGAGATGGATAGAGATGGATAGAGAGAGGGGAGAAGATGATAGAGAGAGGGGAGGATAGGATAGAGAGAGGGGAGGAGAGGATAGAGAGAGGGGAGGAGAGGATAGAGAGAGGGGAGGAGAGGATAGAGAGAGGGGAGGATAGGATAGAGAGAGGGGAGGAGAGGATAGAGAGAGAGGAGGAGGGGATAGAGATGGATAGAGATGGATAGAGAGAGGGGAGAAGAGCATAGAGAGAGGGGAGGATAGGATAGAGAGAGGGGAGGAGAGGATAGAGAGAGAGGAGGGGATAGAGATGGATAGAGATGGACAGAGAGAGGGGAGGATAGAGAGAGGGGACGATAGAGAGAGGGGAGGAGAGAGAGAGGGGAGGATAGGATAGAGAGAGGGGAGGAGAGGATAGAGAGAGAGGAGGAGGGGATAGAGATGGATAGAGATGGACAGAGAGAGGGGAGGATAGAGAGAGAAGAGGATAGAGAGAGGGGAGGATAGGATAGAGAGAGGGGAGGAGAGGATAGAGAGAGAGGAGGAGGGGATAGAGATGGATAGAGATGGACAGAGAGAGGGGAGGATAGAGAGAGGGGAGGATAGAGAGAGAGGAGGAGAGGATAGACAGAGGGGAGGATAGGATAGAGAGAGGGGAGAAGAGGATAGAGAGAGGGGAGGAGGGGATAGAGATGGATAGAGATGGATAGAGAGAGGGGAGGAGGGGATAGAGATGGATAGAGATTGATAGAGAGAGGGGGGGAGGGGATAGAGATGGATAGAGATTGATAGAGAGAGGGGAGGAGGGGATAGAGATGGATAGAGATGGACAGAGAGAGGGGAGGAGGGGATAGAGATGGATAGAGATGGATAGAGATTGATAGAGAGAGGGGGGGAGGGGATAGAGATGGATAGAGATTGATAGAGAGAGGGGAGAAGGGGATAGAGAGAGGGGAGGAGAGGATAGAGAGAGGGGAGGAGGAGATAGAGAGAGGGGAGGAGGGGATATAGATGGATAGAGATTGATAGAGAGAGGGGAGGAGGAATTGGGGGGGAGGAGAGAATAGAGAGAGGGGAGGAGGGGATAGAGAGAGGGGAGGAGGAGATAGAGAGAGGGGAGGATAGAGAGAGGGGAGGAGGGGATAGAGAGAGGGGGGGATAGAGAGAGGGGAGGAGAGGATAGAGAGAGGGGAGGAGGGGATAGCGAGAGGGGAGGAGGGGATAGAGAGAGGGGAGGATAGGATAGAGAGAGGGGAGGAGAGGATAGAGAGAGGGGAGGAGGGGATTGGGATCAGGGGAGGAGAGGATAGAGAGAGGGGAGGAGGGGATAGAGAGAGGGGGGTAGAGAGAGGGGAGGAGAGGATAGAGAGAGGGGAGAAGAGGATAGAGAGAGGGGAGGAGAGGATAGAGATGGATAGACAGAGGGGAGGAGAGGATAGAGATGGATAGACAGAGGGGAGGAGAGGATAGAGAGAGGGGAGGAGAGGATAGAGACAGGGGAGGAGAGGATAGAGAGAGGGGAGGAGAGGATAGAGATGAATAGAGAGAGGGGAGGAGGGGATAGAGATGGATAGAGAGAGGGGAGGAGGGGATATAGATGGATAGAGAGAGGGGAGGAGGGGATAGAGAGAGGGGAGGAGGGGATAGAGTTGGATCATCTTCATGTTGTGTTATCTGGTTATTACTCATCATTATCATCTTCATATTGTGTTATCTGGTTATTACCCATCATCATCATCATCATCTTCATATTGTGTTATCTGGTTATTACCCATCATCATCATCATCTTCATATTGTGTTAACTGGTTATTACTCATCATTATCATCTTCATATTGTGTTACCTGGTTATTACCCATCATCATCATCTTCATATTGTGTTATCTGGTTATTACCCATCATCATCATCATCATCTTCATATTGTGTTATCTGGTTATTACCCATCATCATCATCATCTTCATATTGTGTTACCTGGTTATTACTCATCATTAACATGATCATATTGTGTTACCTGGTTATTACCCCATCATTATCATATTCATATTGTGTTACCTGGTTATTACCCATCATCATCATCTTCATATTGTGTTATCTGGTTATTACCCATCATCATCATCATCATCTTCATATTGTGTTATCTGGTTATTACCCATCATCATCATCATCTTCATATTGTGTTAACTGGTTATTACCCCATCATTATCATCTTCATATTGTGTTATCTGGTTATTACCCCATTATTATCATCTTCATATTGTGTTATCTGGTTATTACCCATCATTATCATCTTCATATTGTGTTATCTGGTTATACCCCATCATTATCATCTTCATATTGTGTTATCTGGTTATTACCCCATCATTATCATCTTCATATTGTGTTATCATTATCATCTTCATATTGTGTTATCTGGTTATTACCCATCATTATCATCTTCATATTGTGTTATCTGGTTATTACCCATCATTATCATCTTCATATTGTGTTATCTGGTTATTACCCCATTATTATCATCTTCATGTTGTGTTATCTGGTTATTACCAATCATTATCATCTTCATATTGTGTTATCTGGTTATTACCCAATTATTATCATCTTCATATTGTGTTATCTGGTTATTACCCCATCATTATCATCTTCATATTGTGTTATCATTATCATCTTCATATTGTGTTATCTGGTTATTCCCCATCATTATCATCTTCATATTGTGTTATCAGGGTTATTACCCCATCATTATCATCTTCATATTGTGTTATCATTATCATCTTCATATTGTGTTATCTGGTTATTCCCCATCATTATCATCTTCATATTGTGTTATCTGGTTATTACCCATCATTATCATCTTCATATTGTGTTATCGTTATCATCTCCATCATCATGCAGTATCTCACCTCATCTAGGTTCATCTGATCAGGGTTGTCACCAGGCTTCAAGAACTTCCCTCCTCTCTGTTTCTTCAGAGGAACCACCACCACATAGTAGCCCCTGGCAACAACAACACAACACTTCAGTTATCATGTACAGCTGGGATCATCAGCTAGATTCACCTTAATGATGGTCGACTACAGGGATCATCAACTAGATTCACCTTAATGATGGTCGACTACAGGGATCATCAACTAGATTCACCTTAATGATGGTCGACGACAAAGATCATCAACTAGATGATGATGTCTTTCGGATGGGACGTTAAACAGGTATTCTGACTCTCTGTGGTCACTAAAGATCCCATGGTACTTATCGTAAGAGTAGGGTTGTTAACCCCCGATGTCCTGGCTAAATTCCCAATCTGGCCCTCAAACCATCACGGTCACCTAATCATCCTCAGCTTCCAATTGGCTCATTCATTCCCCCTCCTCTCCCCTGTAACTATTCCCCAGGTCGTTGCTGTAAATGAGAACGTTGTCTCAGTCAACTGACCTGGTAAAATAAGGGTTCAATAAATACAAACGACCATATACAGAATCTCTCTCTTATACGTAGGAACACATTGGAACACATTTCCTACATTAAAATCGCTTGGCGCTGAAATGCTGCTGTTTTTACAGCCTTTATGTTCAACAATAACTTATTTTATTTTTTATTGTTATAGTTGGTCCTAAAATTTTGGAGGGACCAAATAAATAAAATCACAAGCAGGCCACCAGTTGGGGAACCCTGATGTACTGTCTCCCTCCCTCTCTCCCTCTCTCCCTCCCTCCCTCACCTGACGGTAGTGGTGGTCTGTACGGGCGGTAGTTGAACCCTCCCCCCCTCCCTCCCACTCTCTCTCCCTCCCTCCCACTCTCCTTCCCTCCCTCCCTCCCTCCCACTCTCCCTCCCTCCCTCCCTCCCACTCTCCCTCCCTCCCTCCCCCCCTCCCTCCCTCACCTGACGGTAGTGGTGGTCTGTATGGGCGGTAGTTGAACCCTCCCCCCCTCCCTCCCTCCCTCCCTCCCTCCCTCCCTCCCACTCTCCCTCCCTCCCTCCCTCCCTCCCACTCTCCCTCCCTCCCTCCCTCCCTCCCACTCTCTCTCCCTCCCTCCCTCCCTCCCTCCCTCCCACTCTCCCTCCCTCCCTCCCTCCCTCCCTCCCTCCCTCCCTCCCTCCCTCCCTCCCTCCCTCCCTCGCTACCACTCTCTCTCCCTCCCTCCCTCCCCCTCTCCCTCCCCCCCCCCTCCCTCCCTCACCTGACGGTAGTGGTGGTCTGTACGGGCGGTAGTTGAACCCTCCCCCCTCCCTCCCACTCTCTCTCCCTCCCTCCCTCCCTCCCACTCTCCCTCCCTCCCTCCCACTCTCCTTCCCTCCCACTCTCCCTCCCTCCCTCCCACTCTCCCTCCCTCCCTCCCCCCCTCCCTCCCTCACCTGACGGTAGTGGTGGTCTGTACGGGCGGTAGTTGAACCCTCCCTCCCTCCCTCCCTCCCTCCCTCCCTCCCTCCCTCCCTCCCTCCCTCTCTCCCTCCCTCCCTCCCTCCCTCCCTCCCTCCCTCCCTCCCTCCCTCCCTCCCTCCCTCCCTCCCTCCCTCCCACTCTCCCTCCCTCCCTCCCTTCCTCCCTCCCTCCCTCGCTACCACTCTCTCTCCCTCCCTCCCTCCCCCTCACCCTCTCCCCCTCCCTCCCTCCATCCCTCCCTCCCCCTCACCCTCTCCCGCTCCCTCCATCCCTCCCTCCCTCACCTGACGGTAGTGGTAGTCTGTACGGGCGGTAGTTGAACCCTCCCTCCCTCCCTCCCTCCCTCCCTCCCTCCCTCTCTCCCTCTCTCCCACTCTCTCTCCCTCCCTCCCTCCCACTCTCCCTCCCTCCCTCCCTCCCTCTCTCTCTCCCTCCCTCCCTCCCTCCCTCCCCCTCTCCCTCCCCCCCCCTCCCTCCCTCCCTCCCTCCCTCACCTGACGGTAGTGGTGGTCTGTACGGGCGGTAGTTGAACCCTCCCTCCCTCCCTCCCTCCCTCCCTCCCTCCCTCCCTCCCTCCCTCACCTGACGGTAGTGGTGGTCTGTACGGGCGGTAGTTGAACCCTCCCTCCCTCCCTCCCTCCCTCCCTCCCTCCCTCACCTGACGGTAGTGGTGGTCTGTACGGGCGGTAGTTGAACCGTCACCATCCCGTCTGCGTTGGTCTTCCCCACCAGCGTGGGTTTGGAACGCAGCACGTCCGGGGCGGTCGTCACAGTTACGCGGTGCTGTAGACCTCCGGCACTGTTGCCACGGTTAGTCAACAGGAAGGAGTACTGTGTTTCCGGCTGCAGACCTGTTATCAGCTTCTGGTTCTGTTTACCATCCACCTCAACACTCTGACCCTTACCATACAGGATCTATTGAGAGAGAGAGAGATAATCAACACCCTGACCCTTACCATACAGGATCTATAGAAAGAGAGATAATCAACACCCTGACCCGTACCATACAGGATCTCTAGAGAGAGAGAGATAATCAACACACACCATCTAAAGTCCCTGTAACTCACCGTAAAAGGCTGGGAGGGTGTTTTGTCTCGTATCTCCCAGGTCAGCAGGACTGAGTTCTTCATGGCAGCCTTCACTCTGAAGTTAGTAGCAAACACTGTGCAGAGGAACATAGAAAACAACAGTATGACTCCGCAGACTGTTCTTACATCATAGAAATACAACCCATAGAACTGGG
The DNA here is from genome assembly GCF_045791955.1 of Oncorhynchus clarkii lewisi. Lineage (NCBI taxonomy): Eukaryota > Metazoa > Chordata > Actinopteri > Salmoniformes > Salmonidae > Oncorhynchus > Oncorhynchus clarkii. The sequence goes on along the minus strand of NC_092165.1, from coordinate 3,194,023 downwards.
GCCTATCCCCATTCAAGTCACTGATGGACTTTTTAATATGGATTCTATTTCTACGCTTTCAATCTCCTTATAGGATCCAGATCCGGGTTCCAATACTATTTTCACATGTTTTTATCTGGGCTTGATTCAAATCCAATCAAATCAAATGTATTTATATAGCCCTTCGTACATCAGCTGATGTCTCAAAGTGCTGTACAGAAACCCAGCCTAAAACCCCCCAAACAGCAAGCAATGCAGGTGTAGAAGCACGGTGGCTAGGAAAAACTCCCTAGAAAGGCCAAAACCTAGGAAGAAACCTAGAGAGGAACCAGGCTATGTGGGCTTGCCTGGAGCCATGGAAGCAGTAGTCTGAAGGAGTGCCATCCTCGGCCCACCAGGCACTCCAGGCAGGCCAGAGCATTTAAAGATTTCTAATAGTATCTGAACCCAGGTCTGAGAGAAACAGGTAATATCTTACCTGTGTTTTACAGTTTCTAGTTATTGGTTTCCAGTTTCCAGTTTCTGTTTTTTGGTTTCCGGTTTCTAGTTTCTGGTTTCTGGTTTCTGGTTTCTGGTTTCTGGTTTCTGGTTTCTAGTTTCTAGTTTCTAATTTCTGGTTTCTAGTTTCTGTCTGTACAGAAGTACAGTCTAGAAGTGATGTCAGCTTGACTGGATAATGAGATGTGACTAGAATTCCTTACCTTGTCAGCTGAAGGAGACAGAAACATATTAAGACTACAGACCAGACTGACAAGAACAAAACAGACTTACGACGACGCTGTGACGTGTTCGGTAGGGTGTGTGGGTGAGTATTTCCACTGAGTTTGACGTGAGGTAATGTACAGTGTGGAGGAAAGAGTGTGTTTAGGATGGAGGGGGGGGGGTCAGAAATGGAAGATGGTTGTTGGGTAGTTGCTCAAAGGTGGTAGTGAGTGAGTGTGTGTGTGTGTGTGTGTGTGTGTGTGTGTGTGTGTGTGTGTGTGTGTGTGTGTGTGTGTGTGTGAATGTGAGTGTGTGTGTGTGCATGTGAGTGAGAGTGTGTGTGTGCGAGTGTGTGTGTGTGTGTGTGTGTGTGTGTGTGTGTGTGTGTGTGTGTGAATGTGAGTGTGTGTGTGTGCATGTGAGTGAGAGTGTGTGTGTGCGAGTGTGTGTGTGTGTGTGTGTGTGTGAATGTGTGTGAATGTGTGTGTGTGTGTGTGTGTGTGTGTGTGTGTGTGTGTGTGTGTGTGTGTGTGTGTGTGTGTGTGTGTGTGTGAATGTGTGTGTGTGAATGTGTGAGTGTGAGTGTGTGTGTGTGAGTGTGTGTGTGTGTGTGTGAATGTGTGAATGTGTGTGTGTGAATGTGTGTGTGTGAGTGTGTGTGTGTGTGTGAGTGTGTGTGTGTGTGTGTGAGTGTGTGAATGTGAGTGTGTGTGTGTGTGTGAATGTGTGAATGTGTGTGTGTGTGTGTGTGTGTGAGTGTGTGAATGTGAGTGTGTGTGTGTGTGTGAATGTGTGAATGTGTGTGTGTGTGTGTGTGTGTGTGTGTGTGTGTGTGTGTATGTGTGTGTGTGTGTGTGTGTGTGTGTGTGTGTGTGTGTGTGTGTGTGTGTGTGTGTGTGTGTGAGTGTGTGAGTGTGTGTCCTACCTTCCACATCCAGCGGTTGCGTCCTAAACTGGACGCCGGGACTATACGGCCCCGCCCCTACCGCCGTGAACGCACGCACTCTGACGTCATACACCGTGTCAGCGCTCAGCCCTTCCAACGTCACGCTAGATTCCGGTACCGTCACCACCACCTCCCCGGTAGCGTTCCCACCTCTACCGTTAACATCCCGGTACTGCACCGAGTACTTCACAATCTTCCCGTTTTGTTCGATCAGCGGGACAGACTTCCAAGCGAGCCGTATGGAAGACGCCGAGGCGCCTTCAGACAGGATGTTTTCTGGGTGTCCTCCGGGAACGTCTTCCGGAGTAGTCACCTCGATCTCTGCCTCCTCTCCGTATCCTATCTTATTCCGGGCGGAGAGTCGGAACACGTATGACGCCCCCTTGTGGATATCCTGAGCAGTGTAGGACTTTTCCTTGGTGGGGAATTCTACCACGGTGAAGGGGAGGACATCCAGGCGTCCGAAGGTTAGACGGTACCCCAGGAGAGGGGTAGCGGGGCTGGGTGGAGGCAGCCACTGGAGCTGGGCCGTGCCCACGGGGGTGGGACTTACTGAGAGCCTGGGGGGTTCTGGGACTGGGGGGAGGAGGGGAGAGAGAGAGGGGTGAAGGTAGAGAGAGAGGGGAAGAGGAGAGAAGAGGATGTTACTATTAATGAGAATTAACTGCTCATGAACACCTGCTCACAATCTCTGCACAAATGTAGCCTGTCATTAGAGCCAGAAATGGTGATGCACCTGGATGTCGAGCTGAAAGTCATTCATGTTAATAGTCAATAACAACTAGATATATCATGTTAACATTCTATATCAACTAGTGATATCATGTTAACAGTCTATATCAACTAGTGATATCATGTTAACAGTCTATATCAACTAGTTATATCATGTTAACAGTCTATATCAACTAGTTATATCATGTTAACAGTCTATATCAACTAGTGATATCATGTTAACAGTCTATATCAACTAGTGATATGTTAACAGTCTATATCAACTAGTTATATCATGTTAACAGTCTATATCAACTAGTTATATCATGTTAACAGTCTATATCAACTAGTGATATGTTAACAGTCTATATCAACTAGTGATATCATGTTAACAGTCTATATCAACTAGTGATATCATGTTAACAGTCTATATCAACTAGTTATATCATGTTAACAGTCTATATCAACTAGTTATATCATGTTAACAGTCTATATCAACTAGTGATATCATGTTAACAGTCTATATCAACTAGTGATATCATGTTAACAGTCTATATCAACTAGTTATATCATGTTAACAGTCTATATCAACTAGGGATATCAAGTCCAGAGCAAGCAGGACCATAGGGCCGACCTGTCTACAGCAGGACAATAGGGCCGACCTGTTTACGGTGAAGCATGGTGGTGGCAGCAACATCATGCTGTGGGGATGTTTTTCAGTGGCAGGGACTGGGAGACTAGTCGGGATCAAGGCAAAGGTTAACGGAGCAAAGTACAGAGAGATCCTTGATGAAAACCTGCTCCAGAGCTCAGGACCTCAGACTGGGGCAAAGGTTCACCTTCCAACAGGTCAACGACCCTAAGCACACAGCCAAGACAACGGAGGAGTGGCTACGGGACAAGTGTTCAATTGTCCTTTTGTGGCCCAGCCAGAGGCCAGACTTGAACCAGATCGAACATCTCTGGAGACCTGAAAAATAGCTGTGCAGCGACGCTCCCCATCCAACCTGACAGAGCTTGAGAGGATCTGCAGAGAAGAATGGGAGAAACTCCCCAAATACAAGTGTGCCAAGCTTGTAGTGTCATCCCCAAGAATACTCGAGGCTGTAATCACTGCCAAAGGTGCTTCAACAAAGTACTGAGTAAAGGGTCTGAATACTTATGTAAATGTGATATTTCCATAAAAAAATACAATATATAATTTATGTTAAAAAATGTCTAAAACCTGTTTTTTGCTTTATCATTATGGGGTATTGTGATGTCATTATGGGGTATTGTGATGTCATTATGGGGTAATGTGATGTCATTATGGGGTATTGTGATGTCATTATGGGGTATTGTGATGTCATTATGGGGTATTGTGATGTCATTATGGGGTATTGTGATGTCATTATGGGGTATTGTGATGTCATTATGGGGTATTGTGATGTCATTATGGGGTATTGTGATGTCATTATGGGGTAATGTGATGTCATTATGGGGTATTGTGATGTCATTATGGGGTAATGTGATGTCATTATGGGGTATTGTGTGTAGATTGATGAGGAAATAGAACAATTGACTCCATTTTAGAATAAGACTGTAACAAAATGTGCAATAAGTAAAGGGGTCTGAATACGTTTGAAGGCTCTGTATGTGACCTCTTAAAATACAGATGGTCTTCTTTTTCAATTTCAGTTTCACGCTCGCGACCCCCATTTAGAGGAATCACTGCTCTAAAGAAGGCTGCGAAGCCTTAGTACATCTGTCTCGGTGTCTAGCAGCAGGCTGGGTAGCTGTGTCTGTACTGTCTGTTATATTATGTTGGGATGATACATGATAAGTACGTACGTGGGAGGGTAGTGCAGAGAGTTTGGGGTTTGCTCCGTGCCCCGTCTCCCTTGGCGGTGTACGCCCCCACAGACACAGAGTAGGCAGTATCAGCCTGGAGTTCCCCTAGAACCAACTCCTACAGAACACATAGAACGCAGAACTCATCAGTATTACAGAACCACCTCCTACAGATTGTAGAACTCATCAGTATTACAGAACCACCTCCTATAGATTAAAGAACTCATCAGTATTACAGAACCACCTCCTATAGATTATAGAACTCATCAGTATTACAGAACCACCTCCTACAGATTATAGAACTCATCAGTATTACAGAACCACCTCCTACAGATTCCATTCTAGGCTGTATCTCATTCCATAGTTCCATTCTAGGCTGTATCTCATTCCATAGTTCCATTCTAGGCTGTGTCCCATTCCATAGTTCCATTCTAGGCTGTATCTCATTCCATAGTTCCATTCTAGGCTGTGTCCCATTCCATAGTTCCATTCTAGGCTGTGTTTCATTCCATCCTTTTTTCTACTAGCCCATGGGACCTAAACACAGGTCAAGACAACAGCATACATTAATCCTTTTTTTAGATAACAGATCACAGATATACTTACATATTCTGCAGATTCATTGTATTCCCACTAAACGACAGAACGAAGCAGGGAGCAAAGAGGAGGGAGAGAAAGAAACATTTTTTTTTACATTAGTCTCATATTTTATAATATATTGTAAAATATATAATATATATTATTCTTAAAAAATATTTTTAATTCTAAGCAATCAGTCTATCTCCAGTAAGGTTTTCAGATACATCTAAATGTTACATTCTATTTCAACATTTCATTCTATTTCAACATTCCATTCTAATCCAACATTCCATTCTAATCCAACATTCCATTCTATTTCAACATTTCATTATATTTCAACATTCCATTCTAATCCAACATTCCATTCTAATCCAACATTCCATTCTAATCCAACATTCCATTATATTCCAACATTCCATTCTAATCCAACATTCAATTCTAATCCAACATTCCATTCTAATCCAACATTCCATTCTATTTCAACATTTCATTATATTTCAACATTCCATTCTAATCCAACATTCCATTCTAATCCACCATTCCATTCTAATCCAACATTCCATTCTAATCCAACATTCCATTCTAATCCAACATTCCATTATATTCCAACATTCCAATCTAATCCAACATTCCATTCTAATCCAACATTCCATTCTATTTCAACATTTCATTCTATTTCAACATTCCATTCTAATCCAACATTCCATTCTAATCCGACATTCCATTCTAATCCAACATTCCATTCTATTCCAACATTCCAATCTAATCCAACATTCCATTCTATTTCAACATTCCATTCTAATCCAACATTCCATTCTAATCCAACAGTCCATTATATTTCAACATTCCATTCTAATCCAACATTCCATTCTAATCCAACATTCCATTATATTCCAACATTCCATTATATTCCAACATTCCATTCTATTCCAACATTCCATTCTATTTCAACATTCCATTCCAATCCAACATTACATTCCAGTACACCATTCCATTCTATTTCAACATTCCATTCTAATCCAACATTACATTCTAATCCAACATTACAATCTATTTCAACATTCCATTCTATATCAACGTTCCATTCTATATCAACATTCCATTCTATATCAACGTTCCATTCTATATCAATATTCTATTCAACCTGTCTGAGTTGTCTTCCATTGTTACCTGTGAGTCGTCTAGGAGTATATCCTTGATGAGGTTGGGTCCAGCGGGTTCTCCATAGTTCATCTTCATGTAGTGGACCTGGTAACCTCTGACCTGACCATGTTGCCGCTCCACGGCCGGTGCCCGCCACACCACCCTGACTGCTGACGAGTTCACCGCCTCCGACGCCACGTCGCGCGGAGGACCACTGGGAACTGGAAATGCATTGTGGGATAGGTCGAGGTCAAGGGTCAGGGTTCAAAAAGTTGTGGTGGCTCTTAGATGGTTTAGATACTCCGGGGGAGGTGAGCGTTTGGAGGTAGGATAGGTTGGTGGGTTGAAAGCTTTTTGGAGTTCTGTTCAAAATGTCGATAAATATATACGAGATGAAAGCACCAAAAAAGCACCTAAAGACGGCCTGAAAAACTGGCCTGACCTTCAGAGAGCGAGAGTGAATGGAAAATAGAGAGGGGAGATCAGACGATACAAGGAATCCTAAGGGGCTGTGGTTCCCAGAACATCATATAACCTCAGTTATACAGAGGAAGGTACAATACAAACACATACCAAGAAAAAGGTTCAGCTCTGTAGAGGTAAAGTTAACTTCAGCATGACGAGTCAGGGTTGAAAGGAAAGACTGAGGGCTAGGTGGGAGCCCCCCCCCCTTTTACAGAGATGGTTTAAGCCATAGGGTTCAGCAGCAGTTCACAGGGGCGCATGGTTAATGGAGCGTACTATTATTCCCCTCATGTAGGGGTATTTAGTGACACACCCGCAGGGCTGTCTATTATTGTTCAAAAGGGCATTGTCAGTGGGATACACTGCATCAACCCCCCTCTGGTACAGGGAGAGAAGAGAGAAGAAAAGAGGCAGGATTTTAGAATGAAATGACTGTGTAGAGGTATAGCCAGGGGAGGTATAGCCAGGGGAGGTTTCTTTCTTAGAATGAAGGTCAAGGAGAAAACACAGCTAGGGTTGCTGGGAATAGGATGCCGTTTGGGATGCACCCTACCGGCTAGAGGTTCTCAGGTGGTGGCATTGTTAGTAGGGCGAACCATTTTCACCAAGGATAGGGGTGTTTAGTACTAACAGGCAGGGGAAAGGGACATACCATCTTCTTCGGTGCGTACTAGTAGTTGTAGACTCTCTGGTCCTTCTCCGGCTTCCGTCAGGGCTCTGACCGTGATTCCATACTCGGTCCATTTCTCCAGGTTTTCCAGAAGGTACGGAGAGCTTCCCGGTGGAATTCGGCTGACTTGCTGGGAAGTCCTGTTGTCCCGTTCCGTGACAGAATACTGGATGGAATATCCCGTTATGATTCCGTTCTGGAATTCCGCCAGGGGCGGAGCCCAACTTACCAGGATGCTGGTGGAGTTGGGGCTGGAGCATGTGACTTCCTGCGGAGGGGCCGAGGGTTCTGATTGGCCAGGTTTGAGGAAGTACGGGTTGTTTGGTGGATGTGATTGGTTGGTGAGGTGTTTAGTGGAAGATGGTGACAGAAAAAAAAAAAAGGGGACAAAAAAAAACACAAAATGAAAATAAAAGTCTAGAACCAATGTTTTCTAGAAAGACAAACGACCAGAAGACAAACACAGGTGCAAAACGCCAAATCCAGGGTTGCAAAATGTAGGTAACTTTCCCAAAATGTCCAAGTAATGTCCAGAAATCCTGGTTTGGGGAAAGTTTGGGAAAGTTATTGTAATTTAACAACCCTCTCTATTCAAAATCTGTTTGGATAGAAAATGTTGTCAACTGAAAAGGAGTGAAGAAGAACGACGAGTTGTAAAGGAGGAAACAACAGAAAAGGACACTGGACTGAGTCTCTGGGACAACGTGTAACACGTAACCTACCTTGACTTGAGTCTCACTCCAACCCATTCTATCAGTCTCAGTGCTTCTCCCCAGACTGATCCACTTCACATCTCTAACTGCTGAACTACTTTGTGCGTTGTGATCACCTTACCTTGACTGTAGCCCTAGCTGACTGACAGACTTCAGACTCGTGGAAGTTTGAAAAAAAACCCAAAGATATACATCTAAAGAATAAATTGTAAATATTGACCTATTGTTTCACTGTATAAAGTCATTTTATTCTGTTGATCTTATTCTCCACAAATTGTATTTTGTGATTCCATGACAAATGAGGTCTGTTTAATCCAGATTATAACTCTGGTCCTCAGAGTATCCGATAGATGACATTAGAGGTCGGTTTAATCCAGATTACAATTCTGGTCCTCAGAGTATCCGATAGATGACATTAGAGGTCGGTTTAATCCAGATTACAATTCTGGTCCTCAGAGTATCTGATAGATGACACTAGAGGTCTGTTTAATCCAGATTACAACTCTGGTCCTCAGAGTAGCTGATAGATGACACTAGAGGTCTGTTTAATCCAGATTATAATGCTGGTCCTCAGAGTATCTGATAGATGACATAATGAGTTGTGTTTAATCCAGATTATACCTCTGGTCCCTCTAGTATCTGATAGATGACATAATGAGTTGTGTTTAATCCAGATTATACCTCTGGTCCCTCTAGTATCTGATAGATGACATAATGAGTTGTGTTTAATCCAGATTATAACTCTGGTCCCTATAGTATCTGATAGATGACATAACGGGTTGTGTTTAATCCAGATTCTACCTCTGGTCCCTCTAGTATCTGATAGATGACATAATGAGTTGTGTTTAATCCAGATTACAACTCTGGTCCTCAGAGTATCTGATAGATGACACTAGAGGTCTGTTTAATCCAGATTATAACTCTGGTCCCTATAGTATCTGATAGATGACATAATGAGTTGTGTTTAATCCAGATTACAACTCTGGTCCTCAGAGTATCTGATAGATGACACTAGAGGTCTGTTTAATCCAGATTCTACCTCTGGTCCCTATAGTATCTGATAGATGACATAATGAGTTGTGTTTAATCCAGATTCTACCTCTGGTCCCTATAGTATCTGATAGATGACATAATGAGTTGTGTTTAATCCAGATTCTACCTCTGGTCCCTATAGTATCTGATAGATGACATAATGAGTTGTGTTTAATCCAGATTCTACCTCTGGTCCCTCTAGTATCTGATAGATGACACTAGAGGTCTGTTTAATCCAGATTCTACCTCTGGTCCCTATAGTATCTGATAGATGACATAATGAGTTGTGTTTAATCCAGATTCTACCTCTGGTCCCTCTAGTATCTGATAGATGACACTAGAGGTCTGTTTAATCCAGATTCTACCTCTGGTCCCTATAGTATCTGATAGATGACATAATGAGTTGTGTTTAATCCAGATTCTACCTCTGGTAGAGCAGTACCAGCAGTAGTAGTAGTGTAGCTAGGGACATACGTGTCTGTGGTGTATCTGTGGTAACCTCGTTGGTATACGCTCCGATGCCGTGCTTGCTACGTGCTGCCAGCTGGAAGGTGTAGGAGGAGAATGGCTTCAAATTCTTTATAAGGTAGGAGGAGGCGGGGTCAAAATTCAGCTTCTTCTAGAAAGAGAGAGAAAAAAAGAGAGAGAGAGAAAAAGAGAGAGAAAGAGATGGAGGAGAGAGAGAGAGAGAGATGGAGGAGAGAGAGAGATGGAGGAGAGAGAGAGAGAGATGGAGGAGAGAGAGAGAGAGAAAAAGAGAGAGATGGAGGAGAGAGAGAGAGGAGAAAAAGAGAGAGAGAGAGAGAGAGATGGAGGAGAGAGAGAGAGAGAGAGAGAGAGAGAGAGAGAGAGAGAGAGAGAGAGAGATGGAAGAGAGAGAGATGGAGGAGAGAGATGAAGGAGAGAGTGAGATAGAGATAGTTAAGGTTAGGGTTAAGGTCTAAGTTGTAACAGGTAGACAGAGGGTTAAGGTGGAAGGTGTAGCAGGTAGACAGTGGGTTAAGGTGGAATGTGTAACAGGTAGACAGAGGGTTAAGGTGGAATGTGTAACAGGTAGACAGAGGGTTAAGGTGGAAGGTGTAACAGGTAGACAGAGGGTTAAGGTCTAAGCTGTAACAGGTAGACAGAGGGTTAAGGTGGAAGGTGTAACATGTAGACAGAGGGATAAGGTGGAAGGTGTAGCAGGTCGACAGAGGGTTAAGGTCTAAGTTGTAACAGGTAGACAGAGGGTTAAGGTGGAAGGTGTAGCAGGTAGACAGAGGGTTGAGGTGGAATGTGTAACAGGTAGACAGAGGGTTACGGTGGAATGTGTAACAGGTAGACAGAGGGTTAAGGTGGAAGGTGTAACAGGTAGACAGAGGGTTAAGGTCTAAGCTGTAACAGGTAGACATAGGGTTAAGGTGGAAGGTGTAACAGGTAGACAGAGGGATAAGGTGGAAGGTGTAGCAGGTAGACAGAGGGTTAAGGTGGAAGCTGTAGCAGGTAGACAGAGGGTTAAGGTGGAAGGTGTAACATGTAGACAGAGGGATAAGGTGGAAGGTGTAGCAGGTAGACAGAGGGTTAAGGTCTAAGCTGTAACAGGTAGACAGAGGGTTAAGGTGGAATGTGTAACAGGTAGACAGAGGGATAAGGTGGAAGGTGTAGCAGGTAGACAGAGGGTTAAGGTGGAAGGTGTAGCGGGTAGACAGAGGGTTAAGGTGGAATGTGTAACAGGTAGACAGAGGGATAAGGTGGAAGGTGTAGCAGGTAGACAGAGGGTTAAGGTGGAAGCTGTAGCAAGTAGAGGGTTAAGGTGGAAGGTGTAGCAGGTAGACAGAGGGTTAAGGTGGAAGGTGTAACAGGTAGACAGAGGGTTAAGGTGGAAGGTGTAGCAGGTAGACAGAGGGTTAAGGTGGAAGGTGTAACAGGTAGACAGAGATTTAAGGTCTAAGCTGTAGCAGGTAGACAGGGTTAAGGTGGAAGGTGTAGCAGTTAGACAGAGGGTTAAGGTCTAAGCTGTATCAGGTAGACAGAGGGTTAAGGTGGAAGGTGTAGCAGGTAGACAGAGGGTTAAGGTGGAAGGTGTAACAGGTAGACAGATGGTTAAGGTGGACGCTGTAGCAGGTAGACAGAGGGATAAGGGGTCAAAATCAAAGTAACAGTCAGTATCTGGTGTGGCCACCTGCTGCATTAAGTACTGCAGTGCATCTCCTCCTCATGGACTGCACCAGATTTGCCAGTTCTTGCTGTGAGATGTTACCCCACTCTTCCACCAAGGCACCTGCAAGTTCCCGGACATTTCTGGGGGGAATGGCCCTAGCCCTCACCCTCCGATCCAACAGGCCCCAGACATGCTCAATAGGATTGAGATCCGGGCTCTTCGCTGGCCATGGCAGAACACTGACATTCCTGTCTTGCAGGAAATCCCACACAGAACGAGCAGTATGGCTGGTGGCATTGTCATGCTGGAGGATCATGTCAGGATGAGCCTGCAGGAAGGGTCCACATGAGGCATGCTGCAATGATGAGAGAGGAGGATGTCTTCCCTTGTAACGCACAGCATTGAGATTGCCTGCAATGACAACAAGCTCAGTCCGATGATGCTGTGACACACCGCCCCAGACCATGACAGACCCTCCACCTCCAAATCGATCTGCTCAAGAGGACTGGCCTCGTTATAACGCTCATTCCTTCGATGATAAATGGGAATCCGACCATCACCCGGTGAAGAGCACTTTTTGCCAGTCCTGTCTGGTCCAGCGACGGTGGGTTTGTGCCCATAGGCGACGTTGTTGCCAGTGATGTCAGGCCTACAAGCCCTCAGTCCAGCCTCTCTCAGCCTATTGCGGACAGTCTGATCACCGATGGAGGGATTGTGCGTTCCTGGTGTGATACATCCTGTACCTGTCCCGCAGGTGTGATGTTCGGATCCTGTGCAGGTGTTGTTACACGTGGTCTGCCACTGCGAGGACGACCAGCTGTCCATCCTGTCTCCCTGTAGCTCTGTCTTAGGCGTCTCACAATACGGACATTGCAATTTATTACCCTGGCCACATCTGCAGTCCTCATGCCTCCTTGCAGCATGCCTAAGGCACGTTCACGCAGATGAGCAGGGAACCTGGGCATCTTTCTTTTGGTGTTTTTCAGAGTCAGTAGAAAGGCCTCTTTAGTGTCCTAAGTTTTCATAACTGTGACCTTAATTTGTCTGTAAGCTGTTAGTGTCTTTACGACCATTCCACAGGTTAATTGTTTATGGTTCATTAATTGTTTATGGGTCACTGAACAAGCACTGGGAAACCGTGTTTAAACCCTTTACAATGAAGATCTGTGAAGTTATTTGGATTTTTACGATTGATCTTTGAAAGACAGGGTCCTGAAAAAGGGACGTTTCTTTTTTTGCTGAGTTTATAAATCACCACAGAAAGGTCCCAGTAGATTGTAAAGATGAAAGTATATTGAGACTTTGTGAAAAGCAACTGAGCTCTATGGGTTTAAGAAACGGGGGTTTAACTAATTTCCAAATATATCTCTTACCTCTTCGTTGTCACCAGACCTCCTGTATACCAGTTCATATCCAGTGATCAGGTTTTCAGGCCCACTCTGTGGAGGAGCTACCCATGACAGCAATATACTGGTCTCTGACTTGGCCTCTCCTTTGAAGTCTGATGGCTGGGACGGAACTGGGAGAGAGGATATACTACATTACCCACAATACACTACTGGACAGAGTGGGACTACATTACCCATAATACACTACTGGTGAGAGAGGGACTACACTACCCACAATACACTACTGGAGAGAGGGGGGCTACATTACCCACAATACACAACTGGTGAGAGAGGGACTACATTACCCACAATACACTGCTGGAGATAGAGGGACTGCGTTGCCCACAATACACCACTGGAGAGAGAGGGACTACATTACCCACAATACACCATTGTATCAAATACAAAAAAATATAACTTTATTTAAAGTGTATTTAACACAACAAACTTTACAGTAAAAAAGTCTAATGAAATAAGTAAATGCACACAGAAAACAATGAACGGTGGGTAAAAGAACAGAAACCCTGTAGAGTGAAGGACTACAGTATGTCAGGAACCCTGTAGAGTGAAGGACTACAGTATGTCAGGAACCCTGTAGAGTGAAGGACTATGTCAGAAACCCTGTAGAGTGAAGGACTCTGTCAGAAACCCTGTAGAGTGAAGGACTATGTCAGGAACCCTGTAGAGTGAAGGACTATGTCAGGAACCCTGTAGAGTGAAGGACTATGTCAGAAACCCTGTAGAGTGAAGGACTATGTCAGAAACCCTGTAGAGTGAAGGACTACAGTATGTCAGGAACCCTGTGGAGTGAAGGACTACAGTATGTCAGAAACCCTGTAGAGTGAAGGACTACAGTATGCCAGGAACCCTGTAGAGTGAAGGACTATGTCAGAAACCCTGTAGAGTGAAGGACTATGTCAGAAACCCTGTAGAGTGAAGGACTATGTCAGAAACCTTGTAGAGTGAAGGACTACAGTATGACAGGAACCCTGTAGAGTGAAGGACTATGTCAGAAACCCTGTAGAGTGAAGGACTATGTCAGAAACCCTGTAGAGTGAAGGACTAAGTCAGAAACCCTGTAGAGTGAAGGACTACAGTATGTCAGGAACCCTGTAGAGTGAAGGACTATGTCAGAAACCCTGTAGAGTGAAGGGCTATGTCAGGAACCCTGTAGAGTGAAGGACTACAGTATGTCAGGAACCCTGTAGAGTGAAGGACTATGTCAGAAACCCTGTAGAGTGAAGGACTATGTCAGAAACCCTGTAGAGTGAAGGACTATGTCAGAAACCCTGTAGAGTGAAGGACTATGTCAGAAAACCTGTAGAGTGAAGGACTATGTCAGAAACCCTGTAGAGTGAAGGACTATGTCAGAAACCCTGTAGAGTGAAGGACTACAGTATGTCAGGAAACCTGTAGAGTGAAGAACTATGTCAGAAACCCTGTAGAGTGAAGGACTACAGTATGTCAGAAACCCTGTAGAGTGAAGGACTACAGTATGTCAGAAACCCTGTAGAGTGAAGGACTATAGTATGTCAGAAACCCTGTAGAGTGAAGGACTACAGTATGTCAGGAAACCTGTAGAGTGAAGGACTATGTCAGAAACCCTGTAGAGTGAAGGAATATGTCAGGAACCCTGTAGAGTGAAGGACTATGTCAGAAACCCTGTAGAGTGAAGGACTATGTCAGAAACCCTGTAGAGTGAAGGACTATGTCAGAAACCCTGTAGAGTGAAGGACTACAGTATGTCAGGAACCCTGTAGAGTGAAGGACTATGTCAGGAACCCTGTAGAGTGAAGGACTACAGTATGTCAGGAACCCTGTAGAGTGAAGGGCTATGTCAGAAACCCTGTAGAGTGAAGAACTATGTCAGAAACCCTGTAGAGTGAAGGACTATGTCAGAAACCCTGTAGAGTGAAGGACTATGTCAGAAACCCTGTAGAGTGAAGGACTATGTCAGGAACCCTGTAGAGTGAAGGACTATGTCAGGAACCCTGTAGAGTGAAGGGCTATGTCAGAAACCCTGTAGAGTGAAGGACTATGTCAGAAACCCTGTAGAGTGAAGGACTACAGTATGCCAGGAACCCTGTAGAGTGAAGGACTACAGTATGTCAGGAACCCTGTAGAGTGAAGGACTCTGTCAGAAACTCTGTAGAGTGAAGGACTATGTCAGAAACCCTGTAGAGTGAAGGACTATGTCAGAAACCCTGTAGAGTGAAGGACTATGTCAGAAACCCTGTAGAGTGAAGGACTACAGTATGTCAGGAACCCTGTAGAGTGAAGGACTATGTCAGGAACCCTGTAGAGTGAAGGACTATGTCAGAAACCCTGTAGAGTGAAGGACTACAGTATGTCAGGAACCCTGTAGAGTGAAGGACTACAGTATGTCAGAAACCCTGTAGAGTGAAGGACTACAGTATGCCAGGAACCCTGTAGAGTGAAGGACTATGTCAGAAACCCTGTAGAGTGAAGGACTATGTCAGGAACCCTGTAGAGTGAAGGACTCTGTCAGAAACCCTGTAGAGTGAAGGACTATGTCAGAAACCCTGTAGAGTGAAGGACTATGTCAGAAACCCTGTAGAGTGAAGGACTACAGTATGCCAGGAACCCTGTAGAGTGAAGGACTACAGTATGCCAGGAACCCTGTAGAGTGAAGGACTACAGTATGTCAGAAACCCTGTAGAGTGAAGGACTATGTCAGGAACCCTGTAGAGTGAAGGACTATGTCAGGAAACCTGTAGAGTGAAGGACTATGTCAGAAACCTTGTAGAGTGAAGGACTACAGTATGCCAGGAACCCTGTAGAGTGAAGGACTATGTCAGAAACCCTGTAGAGTGAAGGACTATGTCAGAAACCCTGTAGAGTGAAGGACTATAGTATGTCAGAAACCCTGTAGAGTGAAGGACTACAGTATGTCAGGAAACCTGTAGAGTGAAGGACTATGTCAGAAACCCTGTAGAGTGAAGGAATATGTCAGGAACCCTGTAGAGTGAAGGACTATGTCAGAAACCCTGTAGAGTGAAGGACTATGTCAGAAACCCTGTAGAGTGAAGGACTATGTCAGAAACCCTGTAGAGTGAAGGACTACAGTATGTCAGGAACCCTGTAGAGTGAAGGACTATGTCAGGAACCCTGTAGAGTGAAGGACTACAGTATGTCAGGAACCCTGTAGAGTGAAGGGCTATGTCAGAAACCCTGTAGAGTGAAGAACTATGTCAGAAACCCTGTAGAGTGAAGGACTATGTCAGAAACCCTGTAGAGTGAAGGACTATGTCAGAAACCCTGTAGAGTGAAGGACTATGTCAGGAACCCTGTAGAGTGAAGGACTATGTCAGGAACCCTGTAGAGTGAAGGGCTATGTCAGAAACCCTGTAGAGTGAAGGACTATGTCAGAAACCCTGTAGAGTGAAGGACTACAGTATGCCAGGAACCCTGTAGAGTGAAGGACTACAGTATGTCAGGAACCCTGTAGAGTGAAGGACTCTGTCAGAAACTCTGTAGAGTGAAGGACTATGTCAGAAACCCTGTAGAGTGAAGGACTATGTCAGAAACCCTGTAGAGTGAAGGACTATGTCAGAAACCCTGTAGAGTGAAGGACTACAGTATGCCAGGAACCCTGTAGAGTGAAGGACTACAGTATGCCAGGAACCCTGTAGAGTGAAGGACTACAGTATGTCAGAAACCCTGTAGAGTGAAGGACTATGTCAGGAACCCTGTAGAGTGAAGGACTATGTCAGGAAACCTGTAGAGTGAAGGACTATGTCAGAAACCTTGTAGAGTGAAGGACTACAGTATGCCAGGAACCCTGTAGAGTGAAGGACTATGTCAGAAACCCTGTAGAGTGAAGGACTATGTCAGAAACCCTGTAGAGTGAAGGACTAAGTCAGAAACCCTGTAGAGTGAAGGACTACAGTATGTCAGGAACCCTGTAGAGTGAAGGACTATGTCAGAAACCCTGTAGAGTGAAGGACTACAGTATGTCAGGAACCCTGTAGAGTGAAGGACTATGTCAGAAACCCTGTAGAGTGAAGGACTATGTCAGAAACCCTGTAGACTGAAGGACTATGTCAGAAACCCTGTAGAGTGAAGGACTATGTCAGAAAACCTGTAGAGTGAAGGACTATGTCAGAAACCCTGTAGAGTGAAGGACTATGTCAGAAAACCTGTAGAGTGAAGGACTATGTCAGAAACCCTGTAGAGTGAAGGACTACAGTATGTCAGGAAACCTGTAGAGTGAAGAACTATGTCAGAAACCCTGTAGAGTGAAGGACTACAGTATGTCAGAAACCCTGTAGAGTGAAGGACTACAGTATGTCAGAAACCCTGTAGAGTGAAGGACTACAGTATGTCAGAAACCCTGTAGAGTGAAGGACTACAGTATGTCGGGAAACCTGTAGAGTGAAGGACTATGTCAGAAACCCTGTAGAGTGAAGGAATATGTCAGGAACCCTGTAGAGTGAAGGACTATGTCAGAAACCCTGTAGAGTGAAGGACTATGTCAGAAACCCTGTAGAGTGAAGGACTATGTCAGAAACCCTGTAGAGTGAAGGACTACAGTATGTCAGGAACCCTGTAGAGTGAAGGACTATGTCAGGAACCCTGTAGAGTGAAGGACTACAGTATGTCAGGAACCCTGTAGAGTGAAGGGCTATGTCAGAAACCCTGTAGAGTGAAGAACTATGTCAGAAACCCTGTAGAGTGAAGGACTATGTCAGAAACCCTGTAGAGTGAAGGACTATGTCAGAAACCCTGTAGAGTGAAGGACTATGTCAGGAACCCTGTAGAGTGAAGGACTATGTCAGGAACCATGTAGAGTGAAGGGCTATGTCAGAAACCCTGTAGAGTGAAGGACTACAGTATGCCAGGAACCCTGTAGAGTGAAGGACTACAGTATGTCAGGAAACCTGTAGAGTGAAGGACTCTGTCAGAAACCCTGTAGAGTGAAGGACTATGTCAGAAACCCTGTAGAGTGAAGGACTACAGTATGTCAGGAACCCTGTAGAGTGAAGGGCTATGTCAGAAACCCTGTAGAGTGAAGAACTATGTCAGAAACCCTGTAGAGTGAAGGACTATGTCAGGAACCCTGTAGAGTGAAGGACTATGTCAGGAACCCTGTAGAGTGAAGGGCTATGTCAGAAACCCTGTAGAGTGAAGGACTATGTCAGAAACCCTGTAGAGTGAAGGACTACAGTATGCCAGGAACCCTGTAGAGTGAAGGCCTACAGTATGTCAGGAAACCTGTAGAGTGAAGGACTCTGTCAGAAACCCTGTAGAGTGAAGGACTATGTCAGAAACCCTGTAGAGTGAAGGACTATGTCAGAAATCCTGTAGAGTGAAGGACTATGTCAGAAACCCTGTAGAGTGAAGGACTACAGTATGCCAGGAACCCTGTAGAGTGAAGGACTATGTCAGAAACCCTGTAGAGTGAAGGACTATGTCAGGAACCCTGTAGAGTGAAGGACTATGTCAGAAACCCTGTAGAGTGAAGGACTATGTCAGAAACCCTGTAGAGTGAAGGACTACAGTATGCCAGGAACCCTGTAGAGTGAAGGACTACAGTATGTCAGGAACCCTGTAGAGTGAAGGCCTATGTCAGGAACCCTGTAGAGTGAAGGACTATGTCAGGAAACCTGTAGAGTGAAGGACTCTGTCAGAAACCCTGTAGAGTGAAGGACTACAGTATGTCAGAAACCCTGTAGAGTGAAGGACTATGTCAGAAACCCTGTAGAGTGAAGGACTACAGTATGCCAGGAACCCTGTAGAGTGAAGAACTATGTCAGAAACCCTGTAGAGTGAAGGGCTACAGTATGTCAGAAACCCTGTAGAGTGAAAGACTATGTCAGAAACCCTGTAGAGTGAAGGACTATGTCAGGAACCCTGTAAAGTGAAGGGCTATGTCAGAAACCCTGTAGAGTGAAGGGCTACAGTATGTCAGAAACCCTGTAGAGTGAAGGACTACAGTATGTCAGGAACCCTGTAGAGTGAAGGACTATGTCAGAAACCCTGTAGAGTGAAGGACTATGTCAGAAACCCTGTAGAGTGAAGGACTATGTCAGAAAACCTGTAGAGTGAAGGACTATGTCAGAAACCCTGTAGAGTGAAGTACTACAGTATGTCAGGAATCCTGTAGAGTGAAGGACTATGTCAGAAACCCTGTAGAGTGAAGGACTATGTCAGAAACCCTGTAGAGTGAAGGATTACAGTATGTCAGGAACCCTGTAGAGTGAAGGACTATGTCAGGAACCCTGTAGAGTGAAGGACTACAGTATGTCAGGAACCCTGTAGAGTGAAGGACTACAGTATGTCAGAAACCCTGTAGAGTGAAGGACTACAGTATGTCAGAAACCCTGTAGAGTGAAGGACTATGTCAGAAACCCTGTAGAGTGAAGGACTATGTCAGGAACCCTGTAGAGTGAAGGACTACAGTATGTCAGAAACCCTGTAGAGTGAAAGACTATGTCAGAAACCCTGTAGAGTGAAGGACTACAGTATGTCAGAAACCCTGTAGAGTGAAGGACTATGTCAGAAACCCTGTAGAGTGAAGGACTATGTCAGGAACCCTGTAGAGTGAAGGACTATGTCAGAAACCCTGTAGAGTGAAGGACTACAGTATGCCAGGAACCCTGTAGAGTGAAGGACTACAGTATGTCAGGAACCCTGTAGAGTGAAGGCCTATGTCAGGAACCCTGTAGAGTGAAGGACTATGTCAGGAAACCTGTAGAGTGAAGGACTCTGTCAGAAACCCTGTAGAGTGAAGGACTACAGTATGTCAGAAACCCTGTAGAGTGAAGGACTATGTCAGAAACCCTGTAGAGTGAAGGACTACAGTATGCCAGGAACCCTGTAGAGTGAAGAACTATGTCAGAAACCCTGTAGAGTGAAGGGCTACAGTATGTCAGAAACCCTGTAGAGTGAAAGACTATGTCAGAAACCCTGTAGAGTGAAGGACTATGTCAGGAACCCTGTAAAGTGAAGGGCTATGTCAGAAACCCTGTAGAGTGAAGGGCTACAGTATGTCAGAAACCCTGTAGAGTGAAGGACTACAGTATGTCAGGAACCCTGTAGAGTGAAGGACTATGTCAGAAACCCTGTAGAGTGAAGGACTATGTCAGAAACCCTGTAGAGTGAAGGACTATGTCAGAAAACCTGTAGAGTGAAGGACTATGTCAGAAACCCTGTAGAGTGAAGTACTACAGTATGTCAGGAATCCTGTAGAGTGAAGGACTATGTCAGAAACCCTGTAGAGTGAAGGACTATGTCAGAAACCCTGTAGAGTGAAGGATTACAGTATGTCAGGAACCCTGTAGAGTGAAGGACTATGTCAGGAACCCTGTAGAGTGAAGGACTACAGTATGTCAGGAACCCTGTAGAGTGAAGGACTACAGTATGTCAGAAACCCTGTAGAGTGAAGGACTACAGTATGTCAGAAACCCTGTAGAGTGAAGGACTATGTCAGAAACCCTGTAGAGTGAAGGACTATGTCAGGAACCCTGTAGAGTGAAGGACTACAGTATGTCAGAAACCCTGTAGAGTGAAAGACTATGTCAGAAACCCTGTAGAGTGAAGGACTACAGTATGTCAGAAACCCTGTAGAGTGAAGGACTATGTCAGAAACCCTGTAGAGTGAAGGACTATGTCAGGAACCCTGTAGAGTGAAGGACTATGTCAGAAACCCTGAAGAGTGAAGGACTACAGTATGTCAGAAACCCTGTAGAGTGAAGGGCTATGTCAGGAACCCTGTAGAGTGAAGGACTACAGTATGCCAGGAACCCTGTAGAGTGAAGGACTATGTCAGAAACCCTGTAGAGTGAAGGACTATGTCAGGAACCCTGTAGAGTGAAGGACTCTGTCAGAAACCCTGTAGAGTGAAGGACTATGTCAGAAACCCTGTAGAGTGAAGGACTATGTCAGGAACCCTGTAGAGTGAAGGACTACAGTATGTCAGGAACCCTGTAGAGTGAAGGACTACAGTATGCCAGGAACCCTGTAGAGTGAAGGACTATGTCAGAAACCCTGTAGAGTGAAGGACTACAGTATGTCAGGAACCCTGTAGAGTGAAGGACTACAGTATGTCAGGAACCCTGTAGAGTGAAGGACTCTGTCAGAAACCCTGTAGAGTGAAGGACTATGTCAGAAACCCTGTAGAGTGAAGGACTACAGTATGTCAGGAACCCTGTAGAGTGAAGGACTATGTCAGAAACCCTGTAGAGTGAAGGACTATGTCAGAAACCCTGTAGAGTGAAGGACTACAGTATGTCAGGAACCCTGTAGAGTGAAGGACTACAGTATGTCAGAAACCCTGTAGAGTGAAGGACTACAGTATGTCAGGAACCCTGTAGAGTGAAGGACTCTGTCAGAAACCCTGTAGAGTCAACGACAACAGTATGTCAGAAACCCTGTAGAGTGAAGGACTATGTCAGGAACCCTGTAGAGTGAAGGACTCTGTCAGAAACCCTGTAGAGTGAAGAACTATGTCAGAAACCCTGTAGAGTGAAGGACTACAGTATGCCAGGAACCCTGTAGAGTGAAGGACTATGTCAGAAACCCTATAGAGTGAAGGACTATGTCAAGAACCCTGTAGAGTGAAGGATTCTGTCAGAAACCCTGTAGAGTGAAGGACTATGTCAGAAACCCTGTAGAGTGAAGGACTATGTCAGGAACCCTGTAGAGTGAAGGACTACAGTATGTCAGGAACCCTGTAGAGTGAAGGACTACAGTATGCCAGGAACCCTGTAGAGTGAAGGACTACAGTATGTCAGGAACCCTGTAGAGTGAAGGACTCTGTCAGAAACCCTGTAGAGTCAACGACAACAGTATGTCAGAAACCCTGTAGAGTGAAGGACTATGTCAGGAACCCTGTAGAGTGAAGGACTCTGGCAGAAACCCTGTAGAGTGAAGGACTATGTCAGGAACCCTGTAAAGTGAAGGACTCTGTCAGAAACCCTGTAGAGTGAACGACTATGCCAGAAACCCTGTAGAGTGAAGGACTATTTCAGGAACCCTGTAGAGTGAAGGACTATGTCAGAAACCCTGTAGAGTGAAGGACTATGTCAGGAACCCTGTAGAGTGAAGGACTATGTCAGGAACCCTGTAGAGTGAAGGACTACAGTATGTCAGGAACCCTGTAGAGTGAAGGACTCTGTCAGAAACCCTGTAGAGTGAAGGACTATGTCAGAAACCATGTAGAGTGAAGGACTATGTCAGGAACCCTGTAGAGTGAAGGACTATGTCAGAAACCCTGTAGAGTGAAGGACTATGTCAGGAACCCTGTAGAGTGAAGGACTATCAACTAACCCTTACATAGCTGACTACTTCATTGACTGCCCCCCCCCCCCCCCTCCCCTCCAACCCGGACACACACCAGGCCCCCCCTGTACCTCCAGTCTTGGCTATGATCTGCAGGTCCTGGGAGAGAGGTCCGTCTCCTACAGAGGTAAAGGCCAGGACTCTGATGTAATAGGTCTTATTAGGGGTCAGACTCTGGATGGTGATGAAGTTCACACCACGAACCATCAGCTTCTCCCACTGGGGGGGGCGGGGGGGGGTGGAGGAGAGGGTGGAGAGAGAGAGAGAGAGAGAGAGTGAGAGGAGGAGGGTGGAGAGAGAGAGAGGAGGGTGGAGAGAGAGAGAGAGAGAGAGAGAGGGAGGAGGGTGGAGAGATAAAGGAAGAGGAGGAGGGTGGAGAGAGAGAGAGAGAGAGAGAGGAGGGTGGAAAGAGAGAGAGGAGGAGGGTGGAGAGAGAGAGAGAGAGAGAGAGGAGGGTGGAGAGAGAGGAGGAGGGTGGAGAGAGAGAGAGGAGGAGGGTGGAGAGAGAGAGGAGGAGGGTGGAGAGAGAGAGAGAGGAGGAGAGTAGAGAGAGAGAGAGGAGGAGGGTGGAGAGAGAGAGAGGAGGAGGGTGGAGAGAGAGAGGGAGAGAGAGAGAGGAGGGTGGAGAGAGAGAGCAAGAGGAGGAGGGTGGAGAGAGAGAGCGAGGAGGAGGGTAGAGAGAGAGAGAGGAGGAGGGTGGAGAGAGAGAGAGAGGAGGAGGGTGGAGAGAGAGAGCAAGAGGAGGAGGGTGGAGAGAGAGGCATAGAGAGAGGAGAGGAAGGGGTAAATAGCGTAGCTATGGACACACACACACACAGAACCTACACCCCCCCCCCCACCTCCACTCACATACACACACAGAACCCCCCCCCCCCACACACACACACATCACTTACCTGGTTGACTTGCAGTGTGTTGTCGTCTGTATAGTAGACTCTGTATCCCACCACCTGCCCGTTAGCCTCCTCAGGTCCATCCCAGTGGATTATAGCTGTGGTGGTACTCAGCATACGACCTCTGACCTGGACCAATGACAAACAAGCAAAACAGAATTCCACAGTGATCGCTAGATTAATAACTCTAATACCACTGATCTGTTTAGGATGTCTCTCTCTCTCTCTCTCTGTGTGTGTGTGTGTGTGTGTGTGTGTGTGTGTGTGTGTGTGTGTGTGTGTGTGTGCAACAAGTCAAATCAAACTTTATTTAAAAAGATTCACTTGCAAAACACACAGCATACGACCTCAAGCCTCGAACTCAAACCACATCAAACCCGTAACATCTCAACACACTTTCCTGGGTAGGATATATCCTACAACATCCTTCGCAATGCTGGAAAAGCGTCCCCAAAATAACCCTGACATTAAAAAAGAGACAGGGACAACACTTTTTATCTAAAGTGTTGAAGGGGAAGGAAAACTGCAGCTGCATGACCCTGATGTTGTGCTGATTAAAAAATAAAAACATGAATATAGCAGACACATTATGAACAGAAACAACATGAAGATAGCAGACACATTATGAACCAGAAACAACATGAAGATAGCAGACACATTATGAACCAGAAACAACATGAAGATAGCAGACACATTATGAACAGAAACAACATGAAGATAGCAGACACATTATGAACCAGAAACAACATGAAGATAGCAGACACATTATGAACAGAAACAACATGAAGATAGCAGACACATTATGAACAGAAACAACATGAAGATAGCAGACACATTATGAACCAGAAACAACATGAAGATAGCAGACACATTATGAACAGAAACAACATGAAGATAGCAGACACATTATGAACCAGAAACAACATGAAGATAGCAGACATATTATGAACCAGAAACAACATGAAGATAGCAGACACATTATGAACAGAAACAACATGAAGATAGCAGACACATTATGAACCAGAAACAACATGAAGATAGCAGACACATTATGAACCAGAAACAACATGAAGATAGCAGACATATTATGAACCAGAAACAACATGAAGATAGCAGACACATTATGAACCAGAAACAACATGAAGATAGCAGACACATTATGAACAGAAACAACATGAAGATAGCAGATATATTATGAACCAGAAAAAACATGAAGATAGCAGACACATTATGAACAGGAAAAATGAGAGAGATGGGGGTTAGAGAGAGGACTGATCTACTAACCTGTCATGGGGGTTAAGGAGAGGACTGATCTACTAACCTGTCATGGGGGTTAGGGAGAGGACTGATCTACTAACCTGTCATGGGGGTTAGGGAGAGGACTGATCTACTAACCTGTCATGGGGGTTAGGGAGAGGACTGATCTACTAACCTGTCATGGGGGTTAGGGAGAGGACTGATCTACTAACCTGTCATGGGGGTTAGAGAGAGGACTGATCTCTTAACCTGTCATGGGGCTAGAGAGAGAGGACTGATCTACTAAGCTGTCATGGGGGTTAAGGAGGGGTCTGTTCGACTAACCTGTCATGGGGGTTAGAGAGAGGACTGATCTACTAACCTGTCATGGGGGTTAAGGAGAGGACTGATCTACTAACCTGTCATAGGGGTTAGAGAGAGGACTGATCTACTAACCTGTCATAGGGGTTAGAGAGAGGACTGATCTACTAACCTGTCATGGGGGTTAAGGAGAGGACTGATCTACTAACCTCTACTAACCTGTCATGGGGCTAGAGAGAGGACTGATCTACTAACCTGTCATGGGGCTAGAGAGTGGACTGATCTACTAACCTGTCATGGGGGTTAGGGAGAGGACTGATCTACTAACCTGTCATGGGGGTTAGGGAGAGGACTGATCTACTAACCTCTACTAACCTGTCATGGGGCTAGAGAGAGGACTGATCTACTAACCTGTCATGGGGCTAGAGAGAGGACTGATCTACTAACCTGTCAAGGGGGTTAAGGAGAGGACTGATCTACTAACCTCTACTAACCTGTCATGGGGGTTAGGGAGAGGACTGATCTACTAACCTGTCATGGGGGTTAGGGGGAGGACTGATCTACTAACCTGTCATGGGGGTTAGGGAGAGGACTGATCTACTAACCTGTCATGGGGGTTAAGGAGAGGACTGATCTACTAACCTGTCATGGGGGTTAGGGAGAGGACTGATCTACAACCTGTCATGGGGGTTAAGGAGAGGACTGATCTACTAACCTGTCATGGGGGTTAGAGAGAGGACTGATCTACTAACCTGTCATGGGGGTTAAGGAGAGGACTGATCTACTATCCTGTCATGGGGGTTAAGGAGAGGACTGATCTACTAACCTGTCATGGGGGTAAGAGAGAGGACTGATTTACTAACCTGTCATGGGGGTTAAGGAGGGGACTGATCTACTATCCTGTCATGGGGGTTAAGGAGAGGACTGATCTACTAACCTGTCATGGGGGTTAAGGAGAGGACTGATCTACTATCCTGTCATGGGGGTTAAGGAGAGGACTGATCTACTAACCTGTCATGGGGGTTAGAGAGAGGACTGATCTACTAACCTGTCATGGGGGTTAGGGGGAGGACTGATCTACTAACCTGTCATGGGGGTTAGGGAGAGGACTGATCTACTAACCTGTCATGGGGGTTAAGGAGAGGACTGATCTACTAACCTGTCATGGGGGTTAGGGAGAGGACTGATCTACTAACCTCTATTAACCTGTCATGGGGGTTAGGGAGAGGACTGATCTACAACCTGTCATGGGGGTTAAGGAGAGGACTGATCTACTAACCTGTCATGGGGGTTAAGGAGAGGACTGATCTACTAACCTGTCATGGGGGTTAGGGAGAGGACTGATCTACTAACCTGTCATGGGGGATAGGGAGAGGACTGATCTACTAACCTGTCATGGGTGTTAGGGAGAGGACTGATCTACTAACCTGTCATGGGGGTTAAGGAGAGGACTGATCTACTAACCTATCATGGGGGTTAAGGAGAGGACTGTTCCACTAACCTGTCATAGGGGTTAGAGAGAGGACTGATCTACTAACCTGTCATGGGGGTTAAGGAGAGGACTGATCTACTATCCTGTCATGGGGGTTAAGGAGAGGACTGATCTACTAACCTGTCATGGGGGTTAAGGAGAGGACTGATCTACTAACCTGTCATGGGGGTTAAGGAGAGGACTGATCTACTAACCTGTCATGTGGGTTAGGGAGAGGACTGATCTACTAACCTGTCATGGGGGTTAGGGAGAGGACTGATCTACTAACCTGTCATGGGGGTTAGGGAGAGGACTGATCTACTAACCTGTCATGGGGGTTAAGGAGAGGACTGATCTACTAACCTGTCATGGGGGTTAGGGAGAGGACTGATCTACTATCCTGTCATGGGGGTTAAGGAGAGGACTGATCTACTAACCTGTCATGGGGGTTAAGGAGAGGACTGATCTACTATCCTGTCATGGGGGTTAAGGAGAGGACTGATCTACTAACCTGTCATGGGGGTTAAGGAGAGGACTGATCTACTAACCTGTCATGGGGGTTAGGGAGAGGACTGATCTACTAACCTGTCATGGGGGTTAGAGAGAGGACTGATCTACTAACCTGTCATGGGGGTTAAGGAGAGGACTGATCTACTAACCTGTCATGGGGGTTAAGGAGA
>NC_092165.1:3137821-3162821 GCF_045791955.1 Oncorhynchus clarkii lewisi | reverse complement strand
TTTATCCTGTACCTCTGATGTATAGGTTAGCGGGGGGTGGATGTCTCTGTATCTAGATGAGTTGCCAGATTGGGTGTTTATCCTGTACCTCTGACGTATAGGTTAGCGGGGGGTGGATGTCTCTGTATCTAGATGAGTTGCCAGATTGGGTGTTTATCCTGTACCTCTGACGTATAGGTTAGCGGGGGGTGGATATCTCTGTATCTAGATGAGTTGCCAGATTGGGTGTTTATCCTGTACCTCTGACGTATAGGTTAGCGGGGGGTGGATATCTCTGTATCTAGATGAGTTGCCAGATTGGGTGTTTATCCTGTACCTCTGACGTATAGGTTAGCGGGGGGTGGATATCTCTGTATCTAGATGAGTTGCCAGATTGGGTGTTTATCCTGTACCTCTGATGTATAGGTTAGAGGGGGTTGATATCTCTGTATCTAGATGAGTTGCCAGATTGGGTGATTATCCTGTACCTCTGACGTATAGGTTAGCGGGGGGTGGATATCTCTGTATCTAGATGAGTTGCCAGATTGGGTGTTTATCCTGTACCTCTGACGTATAGGTTAGCAGGGGGTGGATATCTCTGCATCTAGATGAGTTGCCAGATTGGGTGATTATCCTGTACCTCTGACGTATAGGTTAGCGGGGGGTGGATATCTCTGTATCTAGATGAGTTGCCAGATTGGGTGTTTATCCTGTACCTCTGACATATAGGTTAGCAGGGGTGGATATCTCTGTATCTAGATGAGTTGCCAGATTGGGTGTTTATCCTGTACCTCTGACGTATAGGTTAGCGGGGGGTGGATATCTCTGTATCTAGATGAGTTGCCAGATTGGGTGTTTATCCTGTACCTCTGACATATAGGTTAGCAGGGGTGGATATCTCTGTATCTAGATGAGTTGCCAGATTGGGTGTTTATCCTGTACCTCTGACATATAGGTTAGCAGGGGTGGATATCTCTGTATCTAGATGAGTTGCCAGATTGGGTGTTTATCCTGTACCTCTGACATATAGGTTAGCAGGGGTGGATATCTCTGTATCTAGATGAGTTGCCAGATTGGGTGTTTATCCTGTACCTCTGACATATAGGTTAGCGGGGGTGGATATCTCTGTATCTAGATGAGTTGCCAGATTGGGTGTTTATCCTGTACCTCTGACATATAGGTTAGCAGGGGTGGATATCTCTGTATCTAGATGAGTTGCCAGATTGGGTGTTTATCCTGTACCTCTGACATATAGGTTAGCAGGGGTGGATATCTCTGTATCTAGATGAGTTGCCAGATTGGGTGTTTATCCTGTACCTCTGACGTATAGGTTAGCGGGGGGTGGATATCTCTGTATCTAGATGAGTTGCCAGATTGGGTGTTTATCCTGTACCTCTGACGTATAGGTTAGCGGGGGGTTGGATATCTCTGTATCTAGATGAGTTGCCAGATTGGGTGTTTATCCTGTACCTCTGACGTATAGGTTAGCGGGGGGTGGATATCTCTGTATCTAGATGAGTTGCCAGATTGGGTGTTTATCCTGTACCTCTGATGTATAGGTTAGCGGGGGTTGATATCTCTGTATCTAGATGAGTTGCCAGATTGGGTGATTATCCTGTACCTCTGACGTATAGGTTAGCGGGGGGTGGATATCTCTGTATCTAGATGAGTTGCCAGATTGGGTGTTTATCCTGTACCTCTGACGTATAGGTTAGCAGGGGGTGGATATCTCTGTATCTAGATGAGTTGCCAGATTGGGTGATTATCCTGTACCTCTGACGTATAGGTTAGCGGGGGGTGGATATCTCTGTATCTAGATGAGTTGCCAGATTGGGTGTTTATCCTGTACCTCTGACATATAGGTTAGCAGGGGTGGATATCTCTGTATCTAGATGAGTTGCCAGATTGGGTGTTTATCCTGTACCTCTGACATATAGGTTAGCAGGGGTGGATATCTCTGTATCTAGATGAGTTGCCAGATTGGGTGTTTATCCTGTACCTCTGACATATAGGTTAGCAGGGGTGGATATCTCTGTATCTAGATGAGTTGCCAGATTGGGTGTTTATCCTGTACCTCTGACATATAGGTTAGCGGGGGTGGATATCTCTGTATCTAGATGAGTTGCCAGATTGGGTGTTTATCCTGTACCTCTGACATATAGGTTAGCAGGGGTGGATATCTCTGTATCTAGATGAGTTGCCAGATTGGGTGTTTATCCTGTACCTCTGACATATAGGTTAGCAGGGGTGGATATCTCTGTATCTAGATGAGTTGCCAGATTGGGTGTTTATCCTGTACCTCTGATGTATAGGTTAACAGGGGGTGGATATCTCTGTATCTAGATGAGTTGCCAGATTGGGTGATTATCCTGTACCTCTGACGTATAGGTTAGCGGGGGGTGGATATCTCTGTATCTAGATGAGTTGCCAGATTGGGTGTTTATCCTGTACCTCTGACATATAGGTTAGCAGGGGGTGGATATCTCTGTATCTAGATGAGTTGCCAGATTGGGTGTTTATCCTGTACCTCTGACATATAGGTTAGCGGGGGTTGATATCTCTGTATCTAGATGAGTTGCCAGATTGGGTGATTATCCTGTACCTCTGACGTATAGGTTAGCGGGGGGTGGATATCTCTGTATCTAGATGAGTTGCCAGATTGGGTGTTTATCCTGTACCTCTGACATATAGGTTAGCAGGGGTGGATATCTCTGTATCTAGATGAGTTGCCAGATTGGGTGTTTATCCTGTACCTCTGACATATAGGTTAGCAGGGGGTGGATATCTCTGTATCTAGATGAGTTGCCAGATTGGGTGTTTATCCTGTACCTCTGACATATAGGTTAGCAGGGGTGGAGTAGCGGGTTCCGTCGCTGTTGGTGGCAACACATTCATATTTCCCCTGGTCCTGTTCCTCACTCAACTCTATCTGGAGGGCACCTGGAGGAAGGAGAGGAGAGGGGGGGGGGGAGAGAGAGACAGAGAGAGAGAGAGAGAGAGAGAGAGAGAGAGACAGAGAGAGAGGGAGGGACAGAAAGAGAGAGAGAGACAGAGAGAGAGAGAGAGAGAGAGAGAGAGAGGAAGATAGAGAGGGGGCAGATAGAGAGGGAGAGAGAGGGATAGAGCGAGGGGCAGATAGAGAAGGGAAGATAGAGAGGGAGAGAGAGGGATAGAGCGAGGGGCAGATAGAGAAGGAGTGAGAGAGAGAGGGAGATAGAGGGGGGAGATAAAGAGGGAAAGATAGAGGGAGAGAGAGAGAGAGTGGGAGAGAGGAAGAGAGAGAGAGGGGGAGAGATATATATATATATATATAGAGAGAGGGAGAGATATATAGAGAGAGGGGGAGAGATAAAGAGAGAGGGGCAGATAGAGAGGGAGAGATAGAGAGGGAGCGATAGAGGGAGAGATAGAGGGAGAGATAGAGGGGGAGATACAGGGAGAGATTGAGAGAGGGGGTGAGAGAGAGAGGGGGTGAGAGAGAGGGAGAAGGAGAGGGAGAGGGAGAGAGAGGCGAGAAAGACAATTCATAAAAAAGTAGGATATTATAGAGTTGTGTTCTATATACCTCATGGGAAGATGACTTGGGCTTAATTAAAACACAGCCAAAATAAGCTGGATCGTATAAGGGGACACAAAACATTTTGTTATCTTTATGGGGAGTTGATCTTCCTAAAAAAAAATTAAAAAAAATTGTATTCATCCTCTTGAAAATAATACGAAAAAAAACCTGAAAGAAATGTCTGAAAAAGGTTTGACATGCAAGCAGCTACAAAATAAGCAAAGAAATATGCAATTCCACTTAGAGAACAACATTTTGAAATCTCTTTTGCTAAAAATTGAAAGGCAGTTTTATTAGGGAAATCAAAGGTCAAATGTGACTGAAACATACGAGACCCCCCCCCCCCCCCGCCCACCCAACAGAATCCACCAATGGGATCAGGAGTGTGATGTCACAGTAACCTCCCCCAGCCAATAAAAAAAAAAAGGTTAAGACATCAACCATCCTCCAATGAGGTCACAGGACCAAAACACCAACGGTTAGGCCCCGCCCTGAAGACGGACGGATTAGAGCCGTTTTCTTTCTCCCTGGAAAAAGACAAAGTGTCAAAAAGACAATCAACAGTAAAATGAGGCAAAATGCACCCGGAAAAACTTTGTCAAAAAAGTGGTTGTTTGGGGGCTTTTCAATATCAGTGGGGGTTAAAGAAAGAGAAAGAAGAAGTCCAAATACAGGAGTGTGTGTGTGTGTGTGTGTGTGTGTGTGTGTTTGTGTGTGTGTGTGTGTGAAATGTCACCATCTTGATTTTAAGTGCTGAGCAGAACAGTTGGGAGTAAAATAAGACTGAATGCGTGTTCCAATATGGCCCTCTATTCCCTACATAGTCCCATATGGCCCCTATTCCCTATATATAGTCCAATGTGGCCCCCTATTCCCTACATAGTCCCATATGGCCCCTATTCCCTACATAGTCCCATATGGCCCCTATTCCCTACATAGTCCCATATGGCCCCTATTCCCTACATAGTCCCATATGGCCCCTATTCCCTACATAGTCCCATATGGCCCCTATTCCCTATATAGTCCCATATGGCCCCTATTCCCTACATAGTCCCATATGGCCCCTATTCCCTACATAGTCCCATATGGCCCCTATTCCCTACATAGTCCCATATTGCCCCTATTCCCTACATAGTCCCATATGGCCCCTATTCCCTACATAGTCCCATATGGCCCTCTATTCCCTATATATAGTCCCATATGGCCCCTATTCCCTACATAGTCCCATATGGCCCCTATTCCCTACATAGTCCCATATGGCCCTCTATTCCCTATATATAGTCCCATATGGCCCCTATTCCCTACATAGTCCCATATGGCCCCTATTCCCTACATAGTCCCATATGGCCCCTATTCCCTACATAGTCCCATATGGCCCCTATTCCCTACATAGTCCCATATGGCCCCTATTCCCTACATAGTCCCATATGGCCCCTATTCCCTATATATAGTTCAATATGGCCCCTATTCCCTACATAGTCCCATATGGCCCCTATTCCCTATATAGTCCCATATGGCCCCTATTCCCTATATATAGTTCAATATGGCCCCTATTCCCTATATATAGTCCAATGTGGCCCTCTATTCCCTACATAGTCCCATATGGCCCCTATTCCCTACATAGTCCCATATGGCCCCTATTCCCTATATATAGTTCAATATGGCCCCTATTCCCTATATATAGTCCAATGTGGCCCCTATTCCCTATATATAGTCCAATATGGCCCCCTATTCCCTATATATAGTTCAATATGGCCCCTATTCCCTACATATAGTTCAATATGGCCCCTATTCCCTACATAGTCCCATATGGCCCCCTATTCCCTACATAGTCCCATATGGCCCTCTATTCCCTACATAGTCCCATATGGCCCTCTATTCCCTACATAGTCCCATATGGCCCTCTATTCCCTATATATAGTTCAATATGGCCCTCTATTCCCTACATAGTCCCATATGGCCCCTATTCCCTATATAGTCCCATATGGCCCCCTATTCCCTATATAGTCCCATTGGGGCTCTGGTCAAAACTGGGAATAGTTTGCCCTTTGGAACGTTGCCTGAGTCGTTTGATTGGACGAAAATAGACAAAGGCGACAGAAGGATTGTGGTGAGGTCAAGAGTTCAAGACTCCGTCAAGACCCCCCCACCCCCCCCCCCCCAAAAAAAAAGTGAATGAAGAAAAAATAAATCAAAAGGACAAGGAAGTGAAACAGAAGAGACTTGTCTTCTTAGAATCTGATACATTATGACATCATCACAACTTAGAACCACGGCATGACACAACCAGGAAATGACAGCAACGCAATACTATGGAAACCAAAGCAGACAGCGGAGCAGGCTGATAGGATGAAGGGAGTAGGGGAGACCAGGAAGGGGTTTAGGTTATATATCAGGTTAATTAGGATGAAGGGAGTAGGGGAGACCAGGAAGGGGTTTAGGTTATATATCAGGTTAATTAGGATGAAGGTAGTAGGAAGGGGTTTAGGTTATATAACAGGTTAATTAGGATGAAGGGAGTAGGGGAGACCAGGAAGGGGTTTTGGTTATATATCAGGTTAATTAGGATGAAGGGAGTAGGGGAGACCAGGAAGGGGTTTAGGTTATATATCAGGTTAATTAGGATGAAGGGAGTAGGGGAGACCAGGAAGGGGTTTAGGTTATATAACTGGTTAATTAGGATGAAGGGAGTAGGGGAGACCAGGAAGGGGTTTAGGTTATATATCAGGTTAATTAAAGGATGAAGGGAGTAGGGGAGACCAGGAAGGGGTTTAGGTTATATATCAGGTTAATTAGGATGAAGGGAGTAGGGGAGACCAGGAAGGGGTTTAGGTTATATATCAGGTTAATTAGGATGAAGGGAGTAGGGGAGACCAGGAAGGGGTTTAGGTTATATATCAGGTTAATTAGGATGAAGGGAGTAGGGGAGACCAGGAAGGGGTTTAGGTTATATAACAGGTTAATTAGGATGAAGGGAGTAGGAGAGACCAGGAAGGGGTTTAGGTTATATAACAGGTTAATTAGGATGAAGGGAGTAGGGGAGACCAGGAAGGGGTTTAGGTTATATATCAGGCTAATTAGGATGAAGGGAGTAGGGGAGACCAGGAAGGGGTTTAGGTAATATAACTGGTTAATTAGGATGAAGGGAGTAGGGGAGACCAGGAAGGGGTTTAGGTTACATATCAGGTTAATTAGGATGAAGGGAGTAGGGGAGACCAGGAAGGAGTTTAGGGTCATAGAACATGTCACACAATGACAAGAAAGCGATTGATGGGTACTTTGAGTTTCATAGTTAAATGACCGGAACAACGATGGTGGAAATGGAAAAGAGGGACGAGGTCTGTTATCTCTGAATGTGACTCAAATGGCACCTGATTCTCTACACTGTGCACTATATTTTCCCATACACGGCTCATAGGATTCTGGTCAAAAAGTAGTGCACTATTATAGGGAATACTAGTGCCATTTGGGAAACAGCCTGGTTCTGTGGCGGTCCTCCCAGACAATCGTCTCTTACCTCTTATAGGCGTGCCACCTGATTGGTCAATGAATGCAAATCAGATTAGAGAAGAAGAAGAAATGTTAGTAGGTGGGGAGGGGAGGAAGACAGAAGGAGAGGAAGAGAGGGAAGTGGTTGGCTTTGAGAGGAGAAGAATCACATTAGATACTCACAATTATCAGGTCAATAAAAGAGAGAGAGAGATGGAGAGACAGAGAGAGACAGACAGAGATAGACAGAGAGAGAGACAAAGTGAGAGAGAGAGAGAGAAAGAGAGAGACAGAGACAGAGAGAGCTACAAATATAGATTATTGCAAGTGCTCTGTGTAGTTGTTGTCCATAGGGGAGAATCCATAGGGTCTGGACTGGGTTAATGTCTGGACTGGGTTGGTATCTGGACTGGGTTGGTGTCTGGACTGGGTTGATGTCTGGACTTAGATGATGTCTGGACTGGGTTGATGTCTGGACTGGGTTGGTGTCTGGACTGGGTTGGTATCTGGACTGGGTTGGTGACTGGACTGGGTTGGTATCTGGACTGGGTTGGTGTCTGGACTGGGTTGTTGTCTGGACTGGGTTGATGTCTGGACAGGGTTGGTGTTGGTGTCTGGACTGGGTTGGTGTCTGGACTGGGTTGGTGTCTGGACTGGGTTGTTGTCTGGACTGGGTTTGTGTTGGTGTCTGGACTGGGTTGGTGTCTGGACTGGGTTGGTGTCTGGACTGGGTTGTTGTCTGGACTGGGTTGGTGTTGGTATCTGGACTGGGTTGGTGTCTGGACTGGGTTGGTGTCTGGACTGTGTTGGTGTCTGGGCTTGGTTGGTGTCTGGACTGGGTTGGTGTTGGTGTCTGGACTGGGTTAGTGTCTGGACTGGGTTGGTATCTGGACTGGGTTGGTATCTGGACTGGGTTGGTGTCTGGACTGGGTTGGTATCTGGACTGGGTTGGTATCTGGACTGGGTTGGTATCTGGACTGGGTTGGTGTCTGGACTGGGTTGGTGTCTGGACTGGGTTGGTATCTGGACTGGGTTGGTATCTGGACTGGGTTGGTGTCTGGACTGGGTTGGTATCTGGACTGGGTTGGTATCTGGACTGGGTTGGTGTCTGGACTGGGTTGGTGTCTGGACTGGGTTGGTATCTGGACTGGGTTGGTATCTGGACTGGGTTGGTATCTGGACTGGGTTGGTGTCTGGACTGGTTTTTTTTTAGACAGTCATCTACAGTTTAGGGAGTATAGACAGGAAAACACTATACAGTGTTATGGGGGAGTGAATGAGTGAAGGAGAGAGATATATTAAGTGAGTGAATGAGTGAAGGAGAGAGAGATATGTTAAGTGAGTGAATGAGTGAAGGAGAGATAGATATATTAAGTGAGTGAGTGAATGAGTGAAGGAGAGAGATATATATTAAGTGAGTGAATGAGTGAAGGAGAGAGAGATATATTAAGTTAGTGAATGAGTGAAGGAGAGAGAGATATATTAATTGAGTGAGTGAAGGAGAGAGAGATATATTAAGTGAGTGAGTGAGTGAGTGAAGGAGAGAGAGATATATTAAGTGAGTGAATGAGTGAAGGAGAGAGATATATATTAAGTGAGTGAATGAGAGAAGGAGAGAGAGATATATTAAGTGAGTGAATGAGTGAGTGAAGGAGATAGATATATATATTTAGTGAGTGAACGAGTGAAGGAGAGAGAGATATATTAAGTGAGTGAATGAGTGAAAGAGAGAGAGAGATATATTAAGTGAGTGAATGAGTGAAGGAGAGAGAGATATATTAAGTGAGTGAATGAGTGAAGGAGAGAGATATATATTAAGTGAGTGAATAAGTGAAGGAGAGGGAGATATATTAAGTGAGTGAATGAGTGAAGGAGAGAGAGATATATTAAGTGAGTGAATGAGTGAAGGAGAGAGAGATATATTAAGTGAGTGAATGAGTGAAAGAGAGAGATATATTAAGTGAGTGAATGAGTGAAGGAGAGAGAGAGATATTAAGTGAGTGAATGAGTGAAGGAGAGAGAGATAGATATTAAGTGAGTGAATAAGTGAAGGAGAGAGAGATATATTAAGTGAGTGAATGAGTGAAGGAGAGAGAGATATATTAAGTGAGTGAATGAGTGAAGGAGAGAGAGATATATTAAGTGAGTGAATGAGTGAAGGAGAGAGAGATATATTAAGTGAGTGAATGAGTGAAAGAGAGAGAGATATAATAAGTGAGTGAATGAGTGAAGGAGAGAGAGCTATATTACGTGAGTGAATGAGTGAAGGAGAGAGAGATATAATACGTGAGTGAATGAGTGAAGGGGTCAACAGGAGAAAGCATTTTAGTCCAATAGAAAGATGTAGGGTGGTCAGGTGTGTGTTCGTACTGTGAGTGTGTGTGTGTGTGTGTGTGTGTGTGTGTGTGTGTGTGTGTGTGTGTGTGTGTGTGTGTGTGTTTGTGTGTGTGTGTATCTAAGTGTGTGTGACTACAGTGGTCGTTCTCCACAACGCATCAGCAATCAGTACAGTGAGCAGTGAGCGAGCAGCATTAGTGTTGGGTACAGACAGTGTTCTGATCCCAAATGACACCCTATTCCCTATCCAGTGCACTACTTTTGATCAGAGGGCCCTGATGTGTGTAGCACTACATAGGGAATAGGGAGCCATGAGGGACCACAGTGTGAGACAAAGGTAACAGCAGACAGGTGAGGGGGGGTAGCGATATCTTTCAGAGGTTAAAGCACTTACCAAAGGACTCTGTTGTTTAAGAGAGACACAGAGAGAAGAAGAAACAGCATAGACACAGCATTACAGTCCTTTTCATTAGAGACAGTTACACAACCTTGACTTAACCTTTCAACAACCAGCTGATTGGTCAAATAGAGCGTATGGAGCCGCTGATCAGATGAAACGGCAACTATGACTTGTAATTGTTGTCCGATAGCTAAAACTCAAGATCCAACGAGGACGAATAATGTCCAATAATCGGATAATGTAAACATGCATAACTTTAATAAATTGATTTACATTTCTGGTTAGCAGACAGACAAAAATTGAAAAGTGAATAACAGCGATGCTATAATAGTAGTGAGATGTCTTGACAGCAGAGTAATATAACCCGTCCAGTCACAACAGGGGATAGAAATATAAGGGTTCTGAATAAGGAAGTGCCGGGGCTGAGCCAGAGGTAGACAGAGAAGCCAAGGGTCATAGTTCAAACAGAAGCCAGAGGGATTGTGGGTCCAGAGTCTGGCCCAAAGCAGAGGAGAGGGAGGGAGCAAAAATTTAATAAGAAGTACAGGGAAATTCCAATTCTAATTCTCTTCATTGCGTTCCCATCAGGAAAATGTGGAAGCGGAGTTAGAATTTGGTTTACTTTTCTGAATTGACCGGAATTGAGCCCAACCAATTAGAGGGTGAGGGAGCTAACACTGGAGGTTGGAGTCTCACACTACTGTGCCTATTCCACACTGAGACCAAACACAGCGGTTATTCTAATTGGTGGAAGCATCGTTTTGTAAAGGTTAACGCAGCAGGATCTTCATTGTCAGAAGGTAGACATTCTGCTATCGTCTAGGTGCACAGAGGCCTTTTAACATTGTTGTTGTTCTGGCTGCAACAATGAGGCTCACAATGAAAGTCCAGCTCAACGGATGACCTTGTAGAGGTCACGAATCAATACCTTTTTTAATGTCTTTTTGTCAACAAAGTCGGCAGACTGGACAAAGTTGAAGGAATCCAAGAAGAGTTGCGAAAATACAGCAGCCATCCAATCACAGCAGTGTTCTACACTGGAGAGGGAGATGGTTCCGACCAATCACAGCTGTGTTCTACACTGGAGAGGGAGGTGGTTCAGACCAATCACAGCAGTGTTCTACACTGGAGAGGGGGGTGGTTCAGACCAATCACAGCAGTGTTCTACACTGGAGAGGGAGGTGGTTCAGACCAATCACAGCAGTGTTCTACACTGGAGAGGGAGGTGGTTCAGACCAATCACAGCAGTGGTCTATACTGGAGAGGGAGGTGGTTCAGACCAATCACAGCAGTGTTCTACACTGGAGAGGGAGGTGGTTCAGACCAATCACAGCAGTGTTCTACACTGGAGAGGGAGGTGGTTCCGACCAATCACAGCAGTGTTCTACACTGGAGAGGGAGGTGGTTCAGACCAATCACAGCAGTGTTCTACACTGGAGAGGGAGGTGGTTCAGACCAATCACAGCAGTGTTCTACACTGGAGAGGGAGGTGGTTCAGACCAATCACAGCAGTGTTCTACACTGGAGAGGGAGGTGGTTCCGACCAATCACAGCAGTGTTCTACACTGGAGAGGGAGGTGGTTCAGACCAATCACAGCAGTGTTCTACACTGGAGAGGGAGGTGGTTCAGACCAATCACAGCAGTGTTCTACACTGGAGAGGGAGGTGGTTCAGACCAATCACAGCAGTGTTCTACACTGGAGAGGGAGGTGGTTCAGACCAATCACAGCAGTGTTCTACACTGGAGAGGGAGGTGGTACTTCACATTACAATGTACGCAAACATACCGTACATGGAAAGATTTATCTGTATTTTTAGTAAAGGGGCGCTGCTCAGTCACTCCGAGTGTGTCTTATATCATTGCTTAGACCATGGCCTTGGGGTAAGCAGTTTGTTGTTAGATAAAGAGGTAAGTCTGTCACGATGGTGAGTGTGTCTGAAGACCCTCCAGGGTTTGGAGGAAAGCAGAGAGATTAGAGAGAGAGAAAAGCCTTGGACCAGGAACAAAAGGACAGGAGATAGAACAACCATACAACACAATAACTGACATCAACTTACAGGGAGAAAACAATAGAGAGAGAAAGAGAGAGAGAGAGAGAGAGAGAGGAGAAGAGGGGTATTTCAATAAAAACAACAGAACACCAAACAAAAGAGGAGAAATAGGGAAAGGAGAAAAACAAACAAAAATAAAAGCAGTGAACAGAAGACTAGAAAGAGAAAGAGAGGGGGAGAGGAGGACTAGAAAGAGAAAGAGAGGGGGAGAGGAGGATTAGAAAGAGAGGGGGAGAGGAGAACTAGAAAGAGAAAGAGAGGGGGAGAGGAGAACTAGAAAGAGAAAGAGAGGGGGAGAGGAGAACTAGAAAGAGAAAGAGAGGGGGAGAGAAGGACTAGAAAGAGAAAGAGAGGGGGAGAGGACTAGAAAGAGAAAGAGAGGGGGAGAGGAGGACTAGAAAGAGAAAGAGAGGGGGAGAGGAGGACTAGAAAGAGAGGGGGAGAGGAGAACTAGAAAGAGAAAGAGAGGGGGAGAGGAGAACTAGAAAGAGAAAGAGAGGGGGAGAGGAGGACTAGAAAGAGAAAGAGAGGGGGAGAGGAGGACTAGAAAGAGAGGGGGAGAGGAGAACTAGAAAGAGAAAGAGAGGGGGAGAGGAGGACTAGAAAGAGAAAGAGAGGGGGAGAGGAGGACTAGAAAGAGAGGGGGAGAGGAGAACTAGAAAGAGAAAGAGAGGGGGAACGGAGGACTAGAAAGAGAGGGGGAGAGGAGAACTAGAAAGAGAAAGAGAGGGGGAGAGGAGGACTAGAAAGAGAAAGAGAGGGGGAGAGAAGGACTAGAAAGAGAAAGAGAGGGGGAGAGGAGGACTAGAAAGAGAGGGGGAACGGAGGACTAGAAAGAGAAAGAGAGGGGGAGAGGAGGACTAGAAAGAGAGGGGGAGAGGAGAACTAGAAAGAGAAAGAGAGGGGGAGAGGAGAACTAGAAAGAGAAAGAGAGGGGGAGAGGAGGACTAGAAAGAGAAAGAGAGGGGGAGAGGAGGACTAGAAAGAGAAAGAGAGGGGGAGAGGAGGACTAGAAAGAGAAAGAGAGGGGGAGAGAAGGACTAGAAAGAGAAAGAGAGGGGGAGAGGAGGACTAGAAAGAGAAAGAGAGGGGGAGAGGAGGACTAGAAAGAGAAAGAGAGGGGGAGAGGAGGACTAGAAAGAGAAAGAGAGGGGGAGAGGAGGACTAGAAAGAGAAAGAGAGGGGGAATGGAGGACTAGAAAGAGAAAGAGAGGGGGAGAGGAGGACTAGAAAGAGAAAGAGAGGGGGAGAGGAGGACTAGAAAGAGAAAGAGAGGGGGAGAGGAGGACTAGAAAGAGAAAGAGAGGGGGAATGGAGGACTAGAAAGAGAAAGAGAGGGGGAGAGGAGGATTAGAAAGAGAAAGAGAGGGGGAATGGAGGACTAGAAAGAGAAAGAGAGGGGGAGAGGACTAGAAAGAGAAAGAGAGGGGGAGAGGAGGATTAGAAAGAGAAAGAGAGGGGGAGAGGAGGACTAGAAAGAGAAAGAGAGGGGGAGAGGAGGACTAGAAAGAGAAAGAGAGGGGGAGAGGAGGACTAGAAAGAGAAAGAGAGGGGGAATGGAGGATTAGAAAGAGAAAGAGAGGGGGAGCAGAGGATTAGAAAGAGAAAGAGAGGGGGAATGGAGGACTAGAAAGAGAAAGAGAGGGGGAGAGGAGGATTAGAAAGAGAAAGAGAGGGGGAGAGGAGGACTAGAAAGAGAAAGAGAGGGGGAATGGAGGACTAGAAAGAGAAAGAGAGGG
Organism: Oncorhynchus clarkii lewisi; assembly: GCF_045791955.1. Taxonomy (NCBI): domain Eukaryota; kingdom Metazoa; phylum Chordata; class Actinopteri; order Salmoniformes; family Salmonidae; genus Oncorhynchus; species Oncorhynchus clarkii. The sequence continues at coordinate 3,149,266 of NC_092165.1, read as the reverse complement.
GGAGAGGAGGACTAGAAAGAGAAAGAGAGGGGGAATGGAGGACTAGAAAGAGAAAGAGAGGGGGAGAGGACTAGAAAGAGAAAGAGAGGGGGAGAGGACTAGAAAGAGAAAGAGAGGGGGAGAGGAGGATTAGAAAGAGAAAGAGAGGGGGAGAGGAGGATTAGAAAGAGAAAGAGAGGGGGAGAGGAGGACTAGAAAGAGAAAGAGAGGGGGAATGGAGGACTAGAAAGAGAAAGAGAGGGGGAGAGGAGGATTAGAAAGAGAAAGAGAGGGGGAGAGGAGGACTAGAAAGAGAAAGAGAGGGGGAGAGGAGGATTAGAAAGAGAAAGAGAGGGGGAGAGGAGGACTAGAAAGAGAAAGAGAGGGGGAATGGAGGACTAGAAAGAGAAAGAGAGGGGGAGAGGAGGACTAGAAAGAGAGGGGGAGAGGAGAACTAGAAAGAGAAAGAGAGGGGGAGAGGAGAACTAGAAAGAGAAAGAGAGGGGGAGAGGAGGACTAGAAAGAGAAAGAGAGGGGGAGAGGAGGACTAGAAAGAGAAAGAGAGGGGGAGAGGAGGACTAGAAAGAGAAAGAGAGGGGGAGAGAAGGACTAGAAAGAGAAAGAGAGGGGGAGAGGAGGACTAGAAAGAGAAAGAGAGGGGGAGAGGAGGACTAGAAAGAGAAAGAGAGGGGGAGAGGAGGACTAGAAAGAGAAAGAGAGGGGGAGAGGAGGACTAGAAAGAGAAAGAGAGGGGGAATGGAGGACTAGAAAGAGAAAGAGAGGGGGAGAGGAGGATTAGAAAGAGAAAGAGAGGGGGAATGGAGGACTAGAAAGAGAAAGAGAGGGGGAGAGGACTAGAAAGAGAAAGAGAGGGGGAGAGGAGGATTAGAAAGAGAAAGAGAGGGGGAATGGAGGATTAGAAAGAGAAAGAGAGGGGGAGAGGAGGACTAGAAAGAGAAAGAGAGGGGGAGAGGAGGACTAGAAAGAGAAAGAGAGGGGGAATGGAGGACTAGAAAGAGAAAGAGAGGGGGAGAGGAGGACTAGAAAGAGAAAGAGAGGGGGAATGGAGGATTAGAAAGAGAAAGAGAGGGGGAGAGGAGGACTAGAAAGAGAAAGAGAGGGGGAATGGAGGACTAGAAAGAGAAAGAGAGGGGGAGAGGAGGATTAGAAAGAGAGGGGGAGAGGAGGATTAGAAAGAGAAAGAGAGGGGGAATGGAGGACTAGAAAGAGAAAGAGAGGGGGAGAGGAGGACTAGAAAGAGAAAGAGAGGGGGAATGGAGGACTAGAAAGAGAAAGAGAGGGGGAGAGGACTAGAAAGAGAAAGAGAGGGGGAGAGGACTAGAAAGAGAAAGAGAGGGGGAGAGGAGAACTAGAAAGAGAAAGAGAGGGGGAGAGGAGGATTAGAAAGAGAAAGAGAGGGGGAGAGGAGGATTAGAAAGAGAAAGAGAGGGGGAGAGGAGGACTAGAAAGAGAAAGAGAGGGGGAGAGGAGGATTAGAAAGAGAAAGAGAGGGGGAGAGGAGGATTAGAAAGAGAAAGAGAGGGGGAGAGGAGGATTAGAAAGAGAAAGAGAGGGGGAGAGGAGGATTAGAAAGAGAAAGAGAGGGGGAGAGGAGGACTAGAAAGAGAAAGAGAGGGGGAATGGAGGACTAGAAAGAGAAAGAGAGGGGGAGAGGAGGATTAGAAAGAGAAAGAGAGGGGGAGAGGAGGACTAGAAAGAGAAAGAGAGGGGGAGAGGAGGATTAGAAAGAGAAAGAGAGGGGGAGAGGAGAAGTAGAAAGAGAAAGAGAGGGGGAATGGAGGACTAGAAAGAGAAAGAGAGGGGGAGAGGAGGATTAGAAAGAGAAAGAGAGGGGGAGAGGAGGACTAGAAAGAGAAAGAGAGGGGGAGCAGAGGACTAGAAAGAGAAAGAGAGGGGTAACATTTCTTTGACACTCGTATTTTCCCGCTGATCACTCCATACCTGAACGGAGCTGTTTGATTCGCCCGTTGTTATTGGTGGTGTTGACAGGGAGGAAGTCTTTAAACCAGGTGATTTCTGGGTCGGGGTTGCCGCTAGCAGCACACAGCATGGTGGCCGTTCTAGAGCGTTCCACCACCTTCAGCTGGGGACCCATGTCTATGGTGGGGAACCCCGAGGGGAGCTGATCCTCTGGAGGCGAGAGAGAGAGAGACAGAGAGAGAGAGAGACACAGAGAGAGAGAGAGAGAGAGAGAGAGAGAGAGAGAGAGACAGACAGAGAGACACAGAGACAGAGAGAGAGAGAGAGAGAGAGAGAGAGAGAGAGATAGAGAGACACAGAGAGAGATAGAGAGAGACACAGAGAGAGACACAGAGAGAGACACAGAGTGACACAGAGAGAGACACAGAGAGAGACACAAAGAGAGACACAGAGAGAGACACAAAGAGAGACACAGAGAGATTATTCCGAGATTTGATTAAACTGGGATAGAATCAGAGTAGTGAAGTAAACTGCCAGTCATTCAGTGAGTCATGACTCTCTCTCTGATTCATGAATAAACTGCCCTCATGTTCCAGTGATTCAGTGAGTCATGACTCTCTCTCTGATTCATGAATAAACTGCCCTCATGTTCCAGTGATTCAGTGAGTCATGACTCTCTCTCTGATTCATGAATAAACTGCCCTCATGTTCCAGTGATTCAGTGAGTCATGACTCTCTCTCTGATTCATGAATAGACTGCCCTCATGTTCCAGTGATTCAGTGAGTCATGACTCTCTCTCTCTGATTCATGAATAAACTGCCCTCATGTTCCAGTGATTCAGTGAGTCATGACTCTCTCTCTGATTCATGAATAAACTGCCCTCATGTTCCAGTGATTCAGTGAGTCATGACTCTCTCTCTGATTCATGAATAAATAAAGAATAAAGATAACAATAAATAGTAGTATAGTGTGTTGCAGTGCCACCCCAGGTCAGTATAGTATAGCATAGAATAGTACAGTATAACATAGTGTAGCATAGCATAGTATAACATAGAATAGTATAGTATAGCATAGAATAGTACAGTATAACATAGTGTAGCATAGCATAGTATAACATAGAATAGTATAGTATAGCATAGTATAGTATAGTATAGCATAGCATAGCATAGTATAGTATAATACAGTATAGTATAGTATAGCATAACATAGCATGGTATAGTATAATACAGTATAATATACTATAGTATAGCATAGTATAGCACAGTATAGTATAGCATTGTACAGTATAGCATAGTATAGTATGGTATAGCATAGTATAGCATAGTATAGCACAGTATAGTATAGTATAGCATAGTATAGCATAGTATAATACAGTATAGTATAGTATGGTATCGTATAGTATAGCACAGTATAGCATAGCATAGTATAGTATAGCATATTATAGCATGGTATAGCATAGTATAGCACAGTATAGTATACCATAGCATAGTATAGCATAGTATAGTATAGCATAGTATAGCATAGTATGGTATAGTACAGCACAGTACAGTGCATTATAGTATAGTATATGACAGTATAGTATGTTGCAGTGCCACCCCAGGCCAGTATAGTATAGTATAACAAAGTATAGTAGTATAGTACAGCATAGTATGGTAGTATAGTACAGTATAGTATATGATAGTATAGTAAAGTATAGCATAGTAGTATCGTATAACACAGTATAGCATAGTATAGTATAGCATAGTAGTATAGTATAGCATAGTAGTATAGTATAGCATAGTAGTATAGTATAACACAGGATAGTATAGTATGGTACAGTATAGCATAGTATAGGATGGTATAGGATAGTGTAGGAAAGTATAGTATAGTATGGTATAGTGGGGTATAGTATAGTGTGCCACAGTGCTAATCCAGGGCAGTATAGTGTAGTATAGTATATCATAGGATAGTATAGCACAGTATAGTACATCAGTATAGTATAGTATAGTAACGTAGTATAGTATAGTATAGCGTAGTAGTATAGAAATATATATATAGTGGCGCAGGGGTATGGTATAGTGCAGTATAGTGTTGTATAGTATGGTGTAGTATAGCATAGTGCGGTGTGGTATGGTGTAGTATAGTGCAGTGTAGAATATTGGTATATACCACACTATGGTATAGTATATTATGGTGTGGTATAGTGTGGTATGGTATAGTGTAGTATAGTATGGTACAGTGTGGTATAGTATAGCACGGTATAGTGTAGTATTGTGCTGTTTAGTGTAGCATGGTACAGCTTAGTATAGTGCAGTATGGTATGGTATAGCATAATATAGTGTAGTATAGTGCTGTATAGTGTAGCATGGTACAGCTTAGTATAGTGCAGTATGGTATGGTATAGCACTGTATAGTGTAGTATAGTGCTGTATAGTGTAGTATGGTACAGCTTAGTATAGTGCAGTATGGTATGGTATAGCATAATATAGTGTAGTATAGTGCTGTATAGTGTAGTATGGTACAGCTTAGTATAGTGCAGTATGGTATGGTATAGCATAATATAGTGTAGTATAGTGCGGTATAGTGTAGTATAGTGCTGTATAGTGTAGTATGGTATGATATAGGTTAGTATAGTGTGGTATAGTGCAGTGTAGTGTAGTATATCATAGTATAGTGCTGTATAGTGTAGTATGGTATGATATAGGTTAGTATAGTGTGGTATAGTATAGCACAGTGTAGTATAGTGTGATATGGTGTGGTATAGTGTGATATGGTATAGTGTAGTATAGTATGGTAGTGTGGTATAGTATGGTGTGGTATAGTGCGATATGGTATAGTGTAGTATAGTATAGTATAGTGTGGTATAGTATAGCACAGTGTAGTATAGTGTGATATGGTGTGGTGTAGTGCAGTGTAGTGTAGTATATCATCGTGTGGTGTAGTATAGTGTAGTATATCACAGTATGGTGTAGCGTGGTATAGTATAGTGTAGTATAGTATGGTATATTCTGTGTAATATGGTGTAGCATAGTATAGCACAGTGTGGTATAGCGCAGTATGGTATAGTGTAGTATAGTATGGCATAGTGTGGTATAGCGCAGTATAGTATAGTGTAGTATAGTATGGCATAGTGTGGTATAGTGCAGCACAGTGTGGTATAGTGCAGTATATTGTGGTATAGTGTAGCATGGTACAGTATAGTGTGGTATAGTGCAGTACAGTGTTGTACGGTGTAGTATAGTGTGGCGTGGTCTAGTATAATGTGGCGTAGTATAGTGTAGTATAGTGTTATATAGTATGGTATAGTGTAGTATAGTATAGTATGGTATAGTGTAGTATAGTGTATAGTATGGTATAGCGTGTTGCTGTGCTTCCCCAGGTAGATTAAACAGACATTATAACCATTATAACTCTGCTCACTATAAGGCTTTCCAGTACTTATAGTCCAGTACTTATAGCATGAGACTGAAGAGAGGAGAACTGCTGTTCAAAGACTCTCTCCGTCTCTCTCTCTCTTTCTCTCTTTCTCTCTCCACGTCTCTCTCTCTCTTTCTCTCTTTCTCTCTCCACGTCTCTCTTTCTCTCTCCACGTCTCTCTCTCTCGCTCTTTCTTTCTCTCTCCACGTCTCTCTCTCTCTTTCTTTCTTTCTCTCTCCACGTCTCTCTCTCTCTTTCTTTCTTTCTCTCCACGTCTCTCTCTCTCTTTCTTTCTTTCTCTCTCCACGTCTCTCTCTCTCTCTTTCTTTCTCTCTCCACGTCTCTCTCTCTCTCTCTTTCTTTCTCTCTCCACGACTCTCTCTCTCCCTCTTTATCTCTCTCCCTGTCTCTCTCTCTCTCTTTCTTTCTCTCTCCGCATCTCTCTCTCTCTCTCTTTCTTTCTCTCTCCACGACTCTCTCTCTCCCTCTTTATCTCTCTCTCCGTCTCTCTCTCTCTTTCTTTCTTTCTCTCTCCACGTCTCTCGCTCTCTTTCTTTCTCTCTCCACGTCTCTCTCTCTCTCTCTTTCTTTCTCTCTCCACGTCTCTCTCTCTCTCTCTCTCTTTCTTTCTCTCTCCACGACTCTCTCTCTCCCTCTTTATCTCTCTCCCTGTCTCTCTCTCTCTCTTTCTTTCTCTCTCCGCATCTCTCTCTCTCTCTTTCTTTCTCTCTCCACGACTCTCTCTCTCCCTCTTTATCTCTCTCCCCGTCTCTCTCTCTCTCCCTCTTTTTCTATATTTTTGACATTTTGTCAGGAAATGCAGCTCCGTCTCAGGTTCTGCTGTTGTGCAGTGGATTCACAGCCTTTCCTCTACAGGGAGCCAGCTTTTCCTGTGTCTACCCTTCTCAATGGCAAGGCTGTGCTCACTGAGCCTGTACTTTGTCAAGGTTTTTCTAAGGTTTTGATCAGTAACCATGGTCAAATATTTAGCCACAGTGTACTGTCGATTTAGGGCCAGATAGCACTGCATTTGGCTTTGTGTTTGTTCTTGTGTTTCCCAATAAGTCATGTAGTTTTAGTTTGACTGTGTTGTCATTTGGTTTATCCTGATTGATTGGATGTTCTGGTCCTGAGGCTTCAGTGTGTTAGTAGAACAGGTTTGTGAACTCAGGACCAGGACCAGCTGGATGAGGGGACTGAGGCTTCAGTGTGTTAGTAGAACAGGATTGTGAACTCAGCCCCAGGACCAGCTGGATGAGGGGACTGAGGCTTCAGTGTGTTAGTAGAACAGGTTAGTGAACTCAGGACCAGGACCAGCTGGATGAGGGGACTGAGGCTTCAGTGTGTTAGTAGAACAGGTTAGTGAACTCAGGACCAGGACCAGCTGGATGAGGGGACTGAGGCTTCAGTGTGTTAGTAGAACAGGTTTGTGAACTCAGCCCCAGGACCAGCTGGATGAGGGGACTGAGGCTTCAGTGTGTTAGTAGAACAGGTTTGTGAACTCAGCCCCAGGACCAGCTGGATGAGGGGACTGAGGCTTCAGTGTGTTAGTAGAACAGGATTGTGAACTCAGCCCCAGGACCAGCTGGATGAGGGGACTGAGGCTTCAGTGTGTTAGTAGAACAGGTTAGTGAACTCAGGACCAGGACCAGCTGGATGAGGGGACTGAGGCTTCAGTGTGTTAGTAGAACAGGTTTGTGAACTCAGCCCCAGGACCAGCTGGATGAGGGGACTGAGGCTTCAGTGTGTTAGTAGAACAGGTTTGTGAACTCAGCCCCAGGACCAGCTGGATGAGGGGACTGAGGCTTCAGTGTGTTAGTAGAACAGGATTGTGAACTCAGCCCCAGGACCAGCTGGATGAGGGGACTGAGGCTTCAGTGTGTTAGTAGAACAGGTTAGTGAACTCAGGACCAGGACCAGCTGGATGAGGGGACTGAGGCTTCAGTGTGTTAGTAGAACAGGTTAGTGAACTCAGGACCAGGACCAGCTGGATGAGGGGACTGAGGCTTCAGTGTGTTAGTAGAACAGGTTTGTGAACTCAGCCCCAGGACCAGCTGGATGAGGGGACTGAGGCTTCAGTGTGTTAGTAGAACAGGTTTGTGAACTCAGCCCCAGGACCAGCTGGATGAGGGGACTGAGGCTTCAGTGTGTTAGTAGAACAGGATTGTGAACTCAGCCCCAGGACCAGCTGGATGAGGGGACTGAGGCTTCAGTGTGTTAGTAGAACAGGTTAGTGAACTCAGGACCAGGACCAGCTGGATGAGGGGACTGAGGCTTCAGTGTGTTAGTAGAACAGGTTAGTGAACTCAGCCCCAGGACCAGCTGGATGAGGGGACTGAGGCTTCAGTGTGTTAGTAGAACAGGTTTGTGAACTCAGCCCCAGGACCAGCTGGATGAGGGGACTGAGGCTTCAGTGTGTTAGTAGAACAGGATTGTGAACTCAGCCCCAGGACCAGCTGGATGAGGGGACTGAGGCTTCAGTGTGTTAGTAGAACAGGATTGTGAACTCAGCCCCAGGACCAGCTGGATGAGGGGACTGAGGCTTCAGTGTGTTAGTAGAACAGGTTAGTGAACTCAGGACCAGGACCAGCTGGATGAGGGGACTGAGGCTTCAGTGTGTTAGTAGAACAGGTTAGTGAACTCAGGACCAGGACCAGCTGGATGAGGGGACTGAGGCTTCAGTGTGTTAGTAGAACAGGTTTGTGAACTCAGCCCCAGGACCAGCTGGATGAGGGGACTGAGGCTTCAGTGTGTTAGTAGAACAGGTTTGTGAACTCAGCCCCAGGACCAGCTGGATGAGGGGACTGAGGCTTCAGTGTGTTAGTAGAACAGGATTGTGAACTCAGCCCCAGGACCAGCTGGATGAGGGGACTGAGGCTTCAGTGTGTTAGTAGAACAGGTTAGTGAACTCAGGACCAGGACCAGCTGGATGAGGGGACTGAGGCTTCAGTGTGTTAGTAGAACAGGTTAGTGAACTCAGGACCAGGACCAGCTGGATGAGGGGACTGAGGCTTCAGTGTGTTAGTAGAACAGGTTTGTGAACTCAGCCCCAGGACCAGCTGGATGAGGGGACTGAGGCTTCAGTGTGTTAGTAGAACAGGATTGTGAACTCAGCCCCAGGACCAGCTGGATGAGGGGACTGAGGCTTCAGTGTGTTAGTAGAACAGGTTTGTGAACTCAGCCCCAGGACCAGCTGGATGAGGGGACTGAGGCTTCAGTGTGTTAGTAGAACAGGTTTGTGAACTCAGCCCCAGGACCAGCTGGATGAGGGGACTGAGGCTTCAGTGTGTTAGTAGAACAGGTTTGTGAACTCAGCCCCAGGACCAGCTGGATGAGGGGGCTGAGGCTTCAGTGTGTTAGTAGAACAGGTTTGTGAACTCAGCCCCTGGACCAGCTGGATGAGGGGGCTGAGGCTTCAGTGTGTTAGTAGAACAGGTCTGTAGAACTCAGCCCCAGGACCAGCTGGATGAGGGGGCTGAGGCTTCAGTGTGTTAGTAGAACAGGTTTGTGAACTCAGCCCCAGGACCAGCTGGATGAGGGGACTCTTTTCTTTGCTCAGCTCTTGGCATTGCAGGTCTTGGTAATGATATGAGAGGGGGTCACTGTATTTTAGATGTTTCCAAAACTTAATTGCTCTTTTTTTGAGTTTTTATTATTAGTGGATATGGCCTAATTCTGCCCTGCATGCATTGTTTGTAGTTTTCCTCTGGACATGTAGGAGAATCTTACAGAACTCTGCATGCAGGGTTTCAATGGGGTGTTTGTCCCATTGGGTGAAATCTTGTTTTGCAAGTGGACCCCACACCTCGCTGCCATAAAGTGCAATTGGTTCAATGACACATTCAATTAGTTTAAGCCACATTTTAATAGGTATATCAATTTGAATGGGCTTTTTAATGGCGTAGAATGCCCTGCGTGCTTTCTCTCTCAGTTCATTCACTGCCTCATTAAGGTGTCCAGTTGAGCTTGTTTTTTAAACCTCACTAATTGTAGTGTCTGCAGTACTCTATATATTTTGTACCAATTTAAAACTTTGGTCTAATTCCCTGAGATCTGGATCTTCTCTGGAAAATCACAATTTTAGTCTTTTTGGGGTTTACTGCCAGGGCCCCGGTCTGGTAGTACTGCTCTAGCAGGTCCAGGCTCTGCTGTAGACCATGTGCTGTAGGGGTTTACTGCCAGGGCCCAGGTCTGGTAGTACTGCTCTAGCAGGTCCAGGCTCTGCTGTAGACCATGTACTGTGGGGGTTTACTGCCAGGGCCCAGGTCTGGTAGTACTGCTCTATCAGGTCCAGGCTCTGCTGTAGGCCATGTGCTGTGAGGGTTTACTGCCAGGGCCCAGGTCTGGTAGTACTGCTCTAGCAGGTCCAGGCTCTGCTGTAGGCCATGTGCTGTGGGGGTTTACTGCCAGGGCCCAGGTCTGGTAGTACTGCTCTAGCAGGTCCAGGCTCTGCTGTAGACCATGTACTGTGGGGGTTTACTGCCAGGGCCCCGGTCTGGTAGTACTGCTCTAGGAGGTCCAGGCCCTGCTGTAGGCCATGTGCTGTGGGGGTTTACTGCCAGGGCCCAGGTCTGGTAGTACTGCTCTATCAGGTCCAGGCTCTGCTGTAGACCATGTACTGTGAGGGTTTACTGCCAGGGCCCAGGTCTGGTAGTACTGCTCTAGCAGGTCCAGGCTCTGCTGTAGGCCATGTACTGTGGCCCTGGCAGTGATTTGGCTGTGATCTCTCCCTGTCTCTCTTTCTCCCTCTGTCTGTCTCTATCTACCCCCTTTCTCTCTCTGTCTCTCTCTCTCTCTCTCTCCTCTCTCTCTCCCTCTCTCCCTCTGTCTGTCTCTATCTACCCCCTTTCTGTCTCTCTCTCTCCTCTCTCTCTCGCTCTCTCCCTCTATCTCTCTCTCTCCCCCTGTCTGTCTCTATCTAACCCCCCTCTCACTCTCTCTCTATTCCTGTACCGCTCTCTCCATCTCCCTCTCTCCCTCTGTCTGTCTCTATCTACCTCCCCCTCTCTCTATCTATCTCTCTCTCCCTCTCTCTCTATCCCTGTACCTCTCTCTCCATCTCCCTCTCTCCCTCTGTCTGTCTCTATCTACCCCTCTCTCTCTCTCTCCCCCCGCCTCCCCCTTTCCTCTCTCCCTCTCTATATGAACCTACATACTCAAGGACACCCCTACATAACAAACACACACCAGGGTTTTTATCTAACGAGGATCGCCTTGTTTGTTATATACAGTATACAGGTCCTATCCAATCAGAGCCTTGTTTGTTATATACAGTATACAGGTCCTATCCAATCAGAGCCTTGTTTGTTATATACAGTATACAGGTCCTATCCAATCAGAGCCTTGTTTGTTATATACAGTATACAGGTCCTATCCAATCAGAGCCTTGTTTGTTATATACAGTATACAGGTCCTATCCAATCAGAGCCTTGTTTGTTATATACAGTATACAGGTCCTATCCAATCAGAGCCTTATTTGTTATATACAGTATACAGGTCCTATCCAATCAGAGCCTTGTTTGTTATATACAGTATACAGGTCCTATCCAATCAGAGCCTTGTTTGTTATATACAGTATACAGGTCCTATCCAATCAGAGCCTTGTTTGTTATATACAGTATACAGGTCCTATCCAATCAGAGCCTTATTTGTTATATACAGTATTCATGTCCCATCCAATCAGAGCCATGTTTGTTATATACAGTATTCATGTCCCATCCAATCAGAGCCCTGTTTGTTATATACAGTATACGGGTCCTATCCAATCAGAGCCTTGTTTGTTATATACAGTATTCATGTCCCATCCAATCAGAGCCCTGTTTGTTATATACAGTATACGGGTCCTATCCAATCAGAGCCTTATTTGTTATATACAGTATTCATGTCTCATCCCATATTACACTTCTGCAACTCTCTGCAACTGATCTTAATATAGAGAGTGACGTTAGCATTAGTCCATTAATATACATGTGACTGCTAGCGTTAGCCTCTGGTCCATTAAGGCACCACAGATGAAGTAGGTCAAAGAGTGGATGTCCTCAACTGTAAAAAATCAGCCTTGTTAGAACATAGACTGGGTTCCCATGCTCTTAGGACTGCCACACATCTCTCTCTCTCTCTCGCTCTCC
>NC_092165.1:3127821-3132821 GCF_045791955.1 Oncorhynchus clarkii lewisi | reverse complement strand
GGACTGAGTGACTAACTGATGGACTGACTGACTGATTGATAGACTGACTGATTGATGGACTGACTGACTGATTGATGGACTGACTGACTGAGTGATTGAAGGACTGACTGATTGATGGACTGACTGACTGGTTGATGGACTGACTGACTGATTGATGGACTGACTGACTGATTGATAGACTGACTGACTGATTGATGGACTGACTGATTGATGGACTGATGGACTGACTGATTGATGGACTGACTGAATTACTGATGGACTGACTGATTGATGGACTGATGGACTGACTGATGGACTGACTGATTGGGGGACTGATTGATTGATGGACTGACTGATTGATGGACTGACTGACTGATTGATAGACTGACTGATTGACTGATGGACTGACTGATTGACTGATGGACTGACTGATTGATGGACTGACTGATTGATGGACTGACTGACTGATTGATGGACTGACTGATTGATGGATTGACTGATTGATGGACTGACTGATGGACTGATGGACTGACTGATTGATGGACTGACTGATTGATGGAATGACTGATGGACTGACTGACTGACTGACTGACTGACTGACTGATTGATGGACTGACTGACTGACTGACTGATTGATGGACTGATTGATGGACTGACTGACTGACTGACTGATTGATGGACTGATTGATGGACTGACTGACTGACTGACTGATTGATGGACTGACTGATTGATGATTGATGGACTGACTGATTGATGGACTGACTGACTAACTGATGGACTGACTGATTGATGGACTGACTGACTGATTGATGGACTGATGGACTGACTGATTGATGGACAGACTGACTGACTGATTGATAGACTGACTGATTGATGGACTGACTGACTGATTGATGGACTGACTGACTGACTGAGTGATTGAAGGACTGACTGATTGACTGATGGACTGACTGATTGATGGACTGACTGATTGATGGACTGACGGACTGATTGATGGATTGACTGATTGATGGACTGACTGATTGATGGAATGACTGAATTACTGATGGACTGACTGATTGATGGACTGACTGATTGATGATTGATGGACTGACTGATGGACTGACTGATTGAGGGACTGACTGATTGATGGACTGACTGATGGACTGATGGACTGACTGATTGATGGACTGACTGATTGATGGACTGATTGATGGACTGATGGACTGACTGACTGATTGATGGACTGATTGATGGATTGACTGACTGATTGATGATTGATGAACTGATTGACTGACTGACTGATTGATGATTGATGGACTGACTGATTGATTGATAGACTGATTGATGGATTGACTGACTGTTTGATGATTGATGAATTGATTGACTGTCTGACTGATTGATGATTGATGGACTGACTGACTGATAGACTGACTGATTGATGGACTGACTGACTGATTGATGGACTGACTGACTGAGTGATTGAAGGACTGACTGATTGATGGACTGACTGACTGATTGATGGACTGACTGACTGATTGATGGACTGACTGACTGATTGATAGACTGACTGACTGATTGATGGACTGACTGATTGATGGACTGACTGATTGATGGAATGACTGAATTACTGATGGACTGACTGATTGATGGACTGACTGATTGATGGAATGACTGAATTACTGATGGACTGACTGATTGATGGACTGATGGACTGACTGATGGACTGACTGATTGGGGGACTGATTGATTGATGGACTGACTGATTGATGGACTGACTGACTGATGGACTGACTGACTGATTGATGGACTGACTGATTGACTGATGGACTGACTGATTGACTGATGGACTGACTGATTGATGGACTGACTGATTGATGGACTGAGTGACTAACTGATGGACTGACTGACTGATTGATAGACTGACTGATTGATGGACTGACTGACTGAGTGATTGAAGGACTGACTGATTGATGGACTGACTGACTGATTGATGGACTGACTGACTGATTGATGGACTGACTGACTGATTGATAGACTGACTGACTGATTGATGGACTGACTGATTGATGGACTGACTGATTGATGGAATGACTGAATTACTGATGGACTGACTGATTGATGGACTGACTGATTGATGGAATGACTGAATTACTGATGGACTGACTGATTGATGGACTGATGGACTGACTGATGGACTGACTGATTGGGGGACTGATTGATTGATGGACTGACTGATTGATGGACTGACTGACTGATGGACTGACTGACTGATTGATGGACTGACTGATTGACTGATGGACTGACTGATTGACTGATGGACTGACTGATTGATGGACTGACTGATTGATGGACTGAGTGACTAACTGATGGACTGACTGACTGATTGATAGACTGACTGATTGATGGACTGACTGACTGATTGATGGACTGACTGACTGAGTGATTGAAGGACTGACTGATTGATGGACTGACTGACTGGTTGATGGACTGACTGACTGATTGATGGACTGACTGACTGATTGATAGACTGACTGACTGATTGATGGACTGACTGATTGATGGACTGATGGACTGACTGATTGATGGACTGACTGAATTACTGATGGACTGACTGATTGATGGAATGACTGAATTACTGATGGACTGACTGATTGATGGACTGATGGACTGACTGATGGACTGACTGATTGGGGGACTGATTGATTGATGGACTGACTGATTGATGGACTGACTGACTGATTGATAGACTGACTGATTGACTGATGGACTGACTGATTGACTGATGGACTGACTGATTGATGGACTGACTGATTGATGGACTGACTGACTGATTGATGGACTGACTGATTGATGGATTGACTGATTGATGGACTGACTGATGGACTGATGGACTGACTGATTGATGGACTGACTGATTGATGGAATGACTGATGGACTGACTGACTGACTGACTGACTGATTGATGGACTGACTGACTGACTGATTGATGGACTGATTGATGGACTGACTGACTGACTGACTGATTGATGGACTGATTGATGGACTGACTGACTGACTGACTGATTGATGGACTGACTGATTGATGATTGATGGACTGACTGATTGATGGACTGACTGACTAACTGATGGACTGACTGATTGATGGACTGACTGACTGATTGATGGACTGATGGACTGACTGATTGATGGACTGACTGACTGACTGATTGATAGACTGATTGATGGACTGCCTGACTGATTGATGGACTGACTGACTGACTGAGTGATTGAAGGACTGACTGATTGACTGATGGACTGACTGATTGATGGACTGACTGATTGATGGACTGACGGACTGATTGATGGATTGACTGATTGATGGACTGACTGATTGATGGAATGACTGAATTACTGATGGACTGACTGATTGATGGACTGACTGATTGATGATTGATGGACTGACTGATGGACTGACTGATTGAGGGACTGACTGATTGATGGACTGACTGATGGACTGATGGACTGACTGATTGATGGACTGACTGATTGATGGACTGATTGATGGACTGATGGACTGACTGACTGACTGATTGATGGACTGATTTATGGATTGACTGACTGATTGATGATTGATGAACTGATTGACTGACTGACTGATTGATGATTGATGGACTGACTGATTGATTGATAGACTGATTGATGGATTGACTGACTGTTTGATGATTGATGAATTGATTGACTGTCTGACTGATTGATGATTGATGGACTGACTGACTGATGGACTGACTGATTGATGGACTGACTGATTGATGGACTGACTGACTGATTGATGGACTGACTGATTGACTGATGGACTGACTGATTGATGGACTGACTGATTGATGGACTGACTGATGGACTGACTGATTGATGGACTGACTGATTGATGGACTGATTGATGGACTGATGGACTGACTGACTGACTGATTGATGGACTGACTGACTGATTGATGGACTGATTGATGGATTGACTGACTGATTGATGATTGATGAACTGATTGACTGACTGACTGATTGATGATTGATGGACTGACTGATTGATTGATAGACTGATTGATGGATTGACTGACTGATTTATGATTGATGAACTGATTGACTGACTGACTGATTGATGATTGATGGACTGACTGATTGATGGACTGATTGATGGACTGACTGACTGACTGGTTGATGATTGATGGACTGATGGACTGATTGCTGATTGATGATTGATGGACTGATTGATGATTGATGGACTCACTGACTGATTGATGATTGATGGACTGACTGACTGACTGATTGATTGACTGATTGATGATTGATGGACTGATTGATTGACTGGCTCACTGATTGATGGACTTATTGATGATTGACGGACTGATTGATGATTGATGATTGATTGCATACCTCAAACCTCTGGTTCTGGACCTTCTTGCCCTTCTTGTTCCAGACTATGCTGGGCGGAGGGTCTCCAGTGGCCTGACAGACGAAGGAGGCGACCCCACCCTGCACCCCGGTCTGGTCCTCTGGGGTCCGTGTGAACTTTGGTGGCGCTGGAGAAGAAGGAAAAACACAACGACACAACAGGGTTAGAAGGAGATAAACAACAACAACAACAACATCCTCATCAACATCAACAACAACATCAACATCGACAACATCAACAACATCCTCATCAACAACAACAACAGTGTTAGGGGATGTAGTCTGTGGTAAATGATCTGGGGTCAGGTGTATAAAGAGAGGAAGGGGAGGGAGAGAAGGAGAGAGAGAGATACTGCTGTACACAGAGCTGAGAGAAGGAGAGAGAGAGATACTGTTGTACACAGCTGAGAGAAGGAGAGAGAGAGAGAGAGATACTGCTGTACACAGAGCTGAGAGAAGGAGAGAGAGAGAGATACTGCTGTACACAGAGCTGAGAGAAGGAGAGAGAGAGATACTGCTGTACACAGAGCTGAGAGAAGGAGAGAGAGAGATACTGCTGTACACAGAGCTGAGAGAAGGAGAGAGAGAGATACTGCTGTACACAGAGCTGAGAGAA
>NC_092165.1:3097821-3125321 GCF_045791955.1 Oncorhynchus clarkii lewisi | reverse complement strand
CTGTGTGTGTCTCTCTCTCTCTCTCTGTGAGGAGCGGGGGAATCTCTGCTTTAATCTGTGTACTAATCTCTCAACCACAAAACAAATGAAAAGTGTAAAGCCAGGGTTCTGACGTAGGTCTCTCTCTCTTCCCCCCCCCCCTCTCTCTCACTCTCTCTCTCTCTCTTCTCTCTCTCTCTCTATCCCCCAATTCTCTATCCATCCATTATGGCTCCCCATTAGTTCCTGCCAAGGCAGCAGCTACTCTTCCTGTGGTTTATTATGGATCCCCATTAGTTCCTGCCAAGGCAGCAGCTACTCTTCCTGGGGTTTATTATGGATCCCCATTAGTTCCTGCCAAGGCAGCAGCTACTCTTCCTGGGGTTTATTATGGATCCCCATTAGTTCCTGCCAAGGCAGCAGCTACTCTTCCTGGGGTTTATTATGGATCCCCATTAGTTCCTGCCAAGGCAGCAGCTACTCTTCCTGGGGTTTATTATGGATCCCCATTAGTTCCTGCCAAGGCAGCAGCTACTCTTCCTGGGGTTTATTATGGATCCCAATTAGTTCCTGCCAAGGCAGCAGCTACTCTTCCTGGGGTTTATAATGGATCCAAATTAGTTCCTGTCAAGGCAGCAGCTACTCTTCCTGGGGTTTATTATAGATCCCCATAGTTCCTGTCTATTATGACATATTCGTCTTTTTGTTCAGTTTAGTCACATGATTTCTCAATTTGCAGTACGTTTGCCAATGTAGTGGACAGGGAGAAGGGAGACTTATTTGCCATTCCTCACCCCTCTCAACCATACCATTTTATCAATTCCTCATCAATCCACTGGGATGTAACAGTTTTTACTGTCTTTTTCATAACGGGAGCTGCTTATTAGTAACTGGGATAAGACATTTCATAAATGTGTCAAGTGCAGCGTCTGTTTGCTCCTCATTACACACCACAGACCAACACATATTATTTACATCAACACAGGAATCACAAAAAAAACGTATTGGATGACCTCACTATATGACCTCACTACACTACATTAGGCCCCGCCTTTGGAACTTTGGTTTTCCTAGATATGGCTGCTATATCGTGATCATTACATCCCATGCATCTGGATACGGCTTTCAAGCACATTTCTGCAGCATTAGTAAAGATGTGATCAATACGTGTTGATGATTCCATTCCTGTTCTGTTTGTAACTGCGAGGTGGACTGATAACCTGAACCAGGTCGCAGGCATCTCTGTCTCCTCTTTCATTCATATATTCTCTGTCTCTCTCTTTCTCTTTCATTCATCTTATCCCTTAATCTCTATGTACCCCTCTTTTCTCCTCATCACTTGGGTTTCTCTCTCCCTCTAGACACATGCAATCTTCCTCCCCCTTCTCCGTCCCTGTGTACCCCTCTCTGTCCATTCCTTTCATTCTTCCCCTCCTCCTTTCATTCTTCCCCTCCTCCTTTCTCTCCACCTCTCATCTTCCCCTTCTCTCTCAGGGAGAGACTTAATGAGGGGAGCTCCCTCCCGTATGCTCCATACAATCTCTCTCTCTTCCTTCTCTCTCTACTTCTGAGAAGAGGAGCTTCCGTATGCTCCACACTTTCTCTTGTTCTCCCTCTCTGCATCTCATGTCTCTCTCTCTCTCTCTCTCTCTCTCTCTCTCTCTCTCTCTCTCTCACTCTCCCCCCAGGAGGAGAGGAAAGGGCAGAGAGATAGAGAGTGAGAGAGAGCTTAGGTTCTGTAACTCCTAACCCTAGAAGATAACAGCAGAGAACAGACAGAACAAAATGAGATGAGAGGTCCTTAGTGTTAGAACAGACAGGTCCTTAGGGAAAGAGCCTTCAGACAGTATCTCTACAAGTCATTTATCACTGGGCTTTACTAGTGGGAAAGAGCCTTCAGACAGTATCTCTACAAGTCATTTAACACAGGGCTTTACTAGTGGGAAAGAGCCTTCAGACAGTATCTCTACAAGTCATTTATCACAGGGCTTTACTAGTGGGAAAGAGCCTTCAGACAGTATCTCTACAAGTCATTTAACACAGGGCTTTACTAGTGGGAAAGAGCCTTCAGACAGTATCTCTACAAGTAATTTAACACTGGGCTTTACTAGTGGGAAAGAGCCTTCAGACAGTATCTCTACAAGTCATTTATCACTGGGCTTTACTAGTGGGAAAGAGCCTTCAGACAGTATCTCTACAAGTCATTTATCACTGGGCTTTACTAGTGGGAAAGAGTCTTCAGACAGTATCTCTACAAGTCATTTAATCATTTATCACTGGGCTTTACTAGGTGGAATGAGCCTTCAGACAGTATCTCTACAAGTCATTTATCACTGGGCTTTACTTGTGGGAAAGAGCCTTCAGACAGTATCTCTACAAGTCATTTAACACAGGGCTTTACTAGTGGGAAAGAGCCTTCAGACAGTATCTCTACAAGTCATTTATCACAGGGCTTTACTAGTGGGAAAGAGCCTTCAGACAGTATCTCTACAAGTCATTTATCACAGGGCTTTACTAGTGAGAAAGAGCCTTCAGACAGTATCTCTACAAGTCATTTATCACTGGGCTTTACTAGTGGGAAAGAGCCTTCAGACAGTATCTCTACAAGTCATTTATCACTGGGCTTTACTAGTGGGAAAGAGTCTTCAGACAGTATCTCTACAAGTCATTTAATCATTTATCACTGGGCTTTACTAGGTGGAATGAGCCTTCAGACAGTATCTCTACAAGTCATTTATCACTGGGCTTTACTTGTGGGAAAGAGCCTTCAGACAGTATCTCTACAAGTCATTTAACACAGGGCTTTACTAGTGGGAAAGAGCCTTCAGACAGTATCTCTACAAGTCATTTATCACAGGGCTTTACTAGTGGGAAAGAGCCTTCAGACAGTATCTCTACAAGTCATTTATCACAGGGCTTTACTAGTGAGAAAGAGCCTTCAGACAGTATCTCTACAAGTCATTTATCACTGGGCTTTACTAGTGGGAAAGAGCCTTCAGACAGTATCTCTACACGGCATTTATCACAGGGCTTTACTAGTGGGAAAGAGCCTTCAGACAGTATCTCTACAAGTCATTTAATCATTTATCACTGGGCTTTACTAGTGGGAAAGAGCCTTCAGACAGTATCTCTACACGGCATTTATCACAGGGCTTTCCTAGTGGGAAAGAGCCTTCAGACAGTATCTCTACAAGTCATTTATCACTGGGCTTTACTAGTGGGAAATAGCCTTCAGACAGGATCTCTACAAGTAATTTATCACTGGGCTTTACTAGTGAGAAAGAGCCTTCAGACAGTATCTCTACAAGTCATTTATCACAGGGCTTTACTAGTGAGAAAGAGCCTTCAGACAGTATCTCTACAAGTCATTTATCACTGGGCTTTACTAGTGGGAAAGAGCCTTCAGACAGGATCTCTACAAGTCATTTATCACTGGGCTTTACTAGTGGGAAAGAGCCTTCAGACAGGATCTCTACAAGTCATTTATCACAGGGCTTTCCTAGTGGGAAAGAGCCTTCAGACAGTATCTCTACAAGTCATTTATCACAGGGCTTTACTAGTGGGAAAGAGCCTTCAGACAGGATCTCTACAAGTCATTTAACACAGGGCTTTACTAGTGGGAAAGAGCCTTCAGACAGGATCTCTACAAGTCATTTAACACAGGGCTTTACTAGTGGGAAAGAGCCTTCAGACAGTATCTCTACATGTCATTTGAGATTTCAAGAAGTATATACAGTACATTCGGTTGGTTCCAAACGTCTTCCATTTCAGAATGATGGAGGCCACTGTGTTCTTTGGGACCTTCAATGCTGCAGAAATGTTTTGGTACCCTTCCCCAGATCTGGGCCTCGACACAATCCTGTCTCTGAGCTCTACGGATAATTCCGTAATGGGATGTATATTGTAGTATACTGTATATAGTGGGATGTATATTGTAGTATACTGTATATAGTGGGATGTATATTGTAGTATACTGTATATAGTGGGTTGTATATTGTAGTATACTGTATATAGTGGTATGTATATTGTAGTATACTGTATATAGTGGTATGTATATTGTAGTATACTGTATATAGTGGGATGTATATTGTAGTATACTGTATATAGTGGGTTGTATATTGTAGTATACTGTATATTGTGGGATGTATATTGTAGTATACTGTATATAGTGGGTTGTATATTGTAGTATACTGTATATAGTGGTATGTATATTGTAGTATACTGTATATAGTGGGATGTATATTGTAGTATACTGTATATAGTGGATGTATATTGTAGTATACTGTATATAGTGGATGTATATTGTGGTATACTGTATATAGTGGAATGTATATTGGAGTATACTGCATTATACTGTATATATATTGTAGTATACTGTATATAGTGGGATGTATATTGTAGAATAATGCAGTATACTGTATATAGTGGAATCTACATAACAGATGGTAGGGAATACAGTTTGTCCAGAGGTCAGGTAGAAACAGGCAGATGTTAGACAGACAGACAGACAGACAGACAGACAGACAGACAGACAGACAGACAGACAGACAGACAGACAGACAGACAGACAGACAGACACACACACACACACACACACACACAGCTAGGCTATTTATGGTCGGTCAGGTTACAGTATCTCCCCTACATACTGAGAGAGAAAACATTACTATTGAACCTCCCCTCTGGATCAATAACAGGTGAGAGAGAGAGAGAGAGACAGAGACAGAGAGAGAGAGAGAGAGAGAGAGAGAGAGAGACAGACAGACAGACAGAGGGAGAGAGAGGGGAGAGAGAGAGAGAGAGAGAGAGCGAGAGGGAGGGAGAGAGACAGAGAGAGAGAGACAGAGACAGAGAGAGAGAGAGAGAGAGAGAGAGAGAGAGAGAGAGAGAGAGAGAGAGAAACACACACGGAAACATTGAGAAACGAGGCCAATCCCAGTGTTTGGCTCAGTCCAGTACTACTGATCTACTATGGGCTCACGCCTTGCTTCAGACAGACAACACATAACTTAAACCACATCAGCCTCAAACAAGGCCAACTAGGACCAAAATGAACACCTAATGAGATTCCTAATCATATTGGATACACCCCAAACTATGGTTGAGATGAGATCCCATCAACAGCTTCGCTACTTGAACAGCTGTTATGTAGTCTACATAGTGTCGTACTCATCTCTATGGTGTCATTTGACCAGGTATATCCCCCCTTGTAAAATAAAGGATAAATATTCATATAAATAAACAGTTTTGTATTCGTAGACAACAGATCTGTTTCTGCTTCCAGCACAATTACTTCCATCCATTTCCCATCCATTGTCTTGAAAGCTCATTTACCCAGGGACACACAGCTACTCTCCAGGTAGAATACGGCAAGTAGCAGTTCAACAGTGACATCCAACATTTAACGATTCGATAACACCTACAATATGAAAAAGAACAAAAACCCGCACACATTGCTTCCGCCAATTCTCCCGTCTGTCCAATCAGTGTACCACTTAGCGTTTGATGTAGCCTAGTTCCGTAACGCCTGAGGTTTGGTCCGTGTTGAATTAATCAGAGTTAATTTGTTAGAAACCAAAAGAAAAGGGGCATTAATTAATTAAATAACGAAATAGAGGCTTCTTTGTACACAAGCCATCGTTACTAACACACGGGTTAGCCGCTGGCTCCATCGCTTAATAGGTCAGACCTAGGCTTCCCTTTTCAACAGAATGTTTTTCTTCCTTCAGCGCTAGTCAGGGCCAATTACTTTCGGGTGGGTGCACACGCTAAGCTAAAGCTAAGCTAACGCTAACCGGGCCTCTATTACTCACGGATGGGTGCACACGCTAAGCTAATGCTAAGCTAACGCTAAGTCATGTTGCATTAGTTTGCGGATGGGAGCACTTGCAATGCTAATCGCTAATAGCTTCCTCCTGCTGCCTCTCAGGGCAGAAAGGGCTAGTTGAGCAGGCAGAGAACAGAACCCAGAGAGAGTTTCACATCCCCGTGGCCTACATCACACTAGCTGTTATAGAGCTACAGTAGGCTTGCATCACAAATGATACCCTATGTCTTATGGGCCGTGGTCAAAAGTAGTGCACTATATAGGGAATAGGGTGCCATTTGGAATGCCCAACCTACTCGAATCCCCCTTGTGTTCATCATTAGCATTAATAGCTAATGAAGAAAAATCCCCTATTCAAGTATTCAAGTCATTGTGAGGTAATTGTATAAGAAGAGTTCTAGATCCATTGTTACTGCATTCCGAGGGAGAATCTCATGGGCTGCAGTTCACAGGTTCCCAAGCAGAACTAATATCTGTCAAAACAAGAGGTTATGTAGCGTAGACCTATATCATGTTTTCATGGTTTATCAGTGTAGTTGACTACTGGAGACTGATTCAGAGGGTTGGTCATGGTATACTAGTGTAGTTGGAGAGTAATTCAGAGGGTTGGTCATGTCCTACTAGTGTAGTTGGAGACTAATTCAGAGGGTTGGTCATGGTATACTAGTGTAGTTGACTACTGGAGACTAATTCAGAGGGTTGGTCATGGTATACTAGTGTAGTTGACTACTGGAGACTGATTCAGAGGGTTGGCCATGGTATACTAGTGTAGTTGGAGACTAATTCAGAGGTTTGGTCATGGCATACTAGTGTAGTTGACTACTGGAGACTAATTCAGAGGTCATGGTATACTAGTGTAGTTGGAGACTATTTCAGAGGCTTGGTCATGTCCTACTAGTGTAGTTGACTACTGGAGACTGATTCAGAGGGTTGGTCATGTTCTACTAGTGTAGTTGGAGACTAAATCAGAGGGTTGGTCATGTCCTACCAGTGTAGTTGACTACTGGAGACTAATTCAGAGGGTTTATCATGTCCTACTAGTGTAGTTGGAGACTAATTCAGAGGGTTTATCATGTCCTACTAGTGTAGTTGACTACAGGAGACTAATTCAGAGGGTTGGTCATGTCCTACTAGTGTAGTTGCCTACTGGAGACTAATTCAGAGGGTTGGTCATGTTCTACTAGTGTAGTTGACTACTGGAGACTAATTCAGAGGGTTGGTCATGGTAGACTAGTGTAGTTGACTACTGGAGACTAAATCAGAGGGTTGGTCATGTCCTACCAGTGTAGTTGGAGACTAATTCAGAGGGTTTATCATGTTCTACTAGTGTAGTTGACTACAGGAGACTAATTCAGAGGGTTGGTCATGGTATACTAGTGTAGTTGACTACTGGAGACTAATTCAGAGGGTTGGTCATGGTATACTAGTATAGTTGACTACTGGAGACTGATTCAGAGGGTTGGTCATGGTATACTAGTGTAGTTGACTACTGGAGACTAATTCAGAGGGTTGGTCATGGTATACTAGTGTAGTTGACTACTGGAGACTAATTTGGAGTGTTGGTCATGGTATACTAGTGTAGTTGACTACTGGAGATTAATTCAAGGGTCTTGCTATACTAGTGTAGTTGACTACTGGAGACTAATTCAGGGGGTTGGTCATGGTATACTAGTGTAGTTGACTACTGGAGACTAATTCAGAGGGTTGGTCATGGTATACTAGTGTAGTTGGAGACTAATTCAGAGGGTTGGTCATGGTATACTAGTGTAGTTGGAGACTAATTCAGAGGGTTGGTCATGGTATACTAGTGTAGTTGACTACTGGAGACTAATTCAGAGGGTTGGTCATGGTATACTAGTGTAGTTGACTACTGGAGACTGATTCAGAGGGTTGGTCATGGTAGACTAGTGTAGTTGACTACTGGAGACTAAATCAGAGGGTTGGTCATGTCCTACCAGTGTAGTTGACTACTGGAGACTAATTCAGAGGGTTTATCATGTCCTACTAGTGTAGTTGGAGACTAATTCAGAGGGTTTATCATGTCCTACTAGTGTAGTTGACTACAGGAGACTAATTCAGAGGGTTGGTCATGTCCTACTAGTGTAGTTGCCTACTGGAGACTAATTCAGAGGGTTGGTCATGTTCTACTAGTGTAGTTGACTACTGGAGACTAATTCAGAGGGTTGGTCATGGTAGACTAGTGTAGTTGACTACTGGAGACTAAATCAGAGGGTTGGTCATGTCCTACCAGTGTAGTTGGAGACTAATTCAGAGGGTTTATCATGTCCTACTAGTGTAGTTGACTACAGGAGACTAATTCAGAGGGTTGGTCATGGTATACTAGTGTAGTTGACTACTGGAGACTAATTCAGAGGGTTGGTCATGGTATACTAGTATAGTTGACTACTGGAGACTGATTCAGAGGGTTGGTCATGGTATACTAGTGTAGTTGACTACTGGAGACTAATTCAGAGGGTTGGTCATGGTATACTAGTGTAGTTGACTACTGGAGACTAATTTGGAGTGTTGGTCATGGTATACTAGTGTAGTTGACTACTGGAGATTAATTCAAGGGTCTTGCTATACTAGTGTAGTTGACTACTGGAGACTAATTCAGGGGGTTGGTCATGGTATACTAGTGTAGTTGACTACTGGAGACTAATTCAGAGGGTTGGTCATGGTATACTAGTGTAGTTGGAGACTAATTCAGAGGGTTGGTCATGGTATACGAGTGTAGTTGGAGACTAATTCAGAGGGTTGGTCATGGTATACTAGTGTAGTTGGAGACTAATTCAGAGGGTTTATCATGTCCTACTAGTGTAGTTGGAGACTAATTCAGAGGGTTGGTCATGGTATACTAGTGTAGTTGACTACTGGAGACTAATTCAGAGGTCATGGTATACTAGTGTAGTTGACTACTGGAGACAAATTCAGAGGTCATGGTATACTAGTGTAGTTGGAGACTAATTCAGAGGGTTGGTCCTGTCCTATTAGTGTAGTTGACTACTGGAGACTAATTCAGAGGGTTGGTCATGATATACTAGTGTAGTTGGAGACTAATTCAGAGGGTTGGTCATGTCCTACTAGTGTAGTTGGAGATTCATTCAGAGGGTTGGTCATGTCCTACTAGTGTAGTTGGAGACTAATTCAGGGGGTTGGTCATGTCCTACTAGTGTAGTTGGAAATTAATTCTGAGGGTTGGTCATGTCCTACTAGTGTAGTTGAAGACTAATTCAGAGGGTTGGTCATGTCCTACTAGTGTAGTTGGAGACTAATTCAGAGGGTTGGTCATGTCCTGCTAGTGTAGTTGGAGACTAATTCAGGGGGTTGGTCATGTCCTACTAGTGTAGTTGGAAACTAATTCTGAGGGTTGGTCATGTCCTACTGGTGTAGCTGGAGACTGATTCAGAGGGTTGGTTATGTCCTACTAGTGTAGATTAGGGCCTGTAAGTAAGAATTTCACTGTAAGGTCTACTACACCTGTTGTATTCAGCATTTCACTGTAAGGTCTACTACACCTGTTGTATTCAGCATTTCACTGTAAGGTCTTCTACACCTGTTGTATTCAGCATTTCACTGTAAGGTCTACTACACCTGTTGTATTCAGTATTTCACTGTGAGGTCTACTACACCTGTTGTATTCAGCATTTCACTGTAAGGTCTGCTACACCTGTTGTATTCAGCATTTCACTGTGAGGTCTACTACACCTGTTGAATTCAGCATTTCCCTGTAAGGTCTACTACACATGTGGTATTCAGCATTTCACTGTAAGGTCTACTACACCTGTTGTATTCAGTATTTCACTGTGAGGTCTACTACACCTGTTGTATTCAGTATTTCACTGTGAGGTCTACTACACCTGTTGCATTCAGCATTTCACTGTGAGGTCTATCTACACCTGTTGTATTCAGCATTTCACTGTAAGTTCTACTACACCTGTTGTATTCAGCATTTCACTGTAAGGTCGTCTACACCTGTTGTATTCAGCATTTCACTGTAAGGTCTACCTACACCTGTTGTATTCAGCATTTCACTGTGAGGTCTACTACACCTGTTGTATTCAGCATTTCACTGTAAGGTCTACTACACCTGTTGTATTCAGCATTTCACTGTGAGGTCTACTACACCTGTTGTATTCATCATTTCACTGTAAGGTCTACTACACCTGTTGAATTCAGCATTTCCCTGTAAGGTCTACTACACCTGTTGTATTCAGCATTTCACTGTAAGGTCTACTACACCTGTTGTATTCAGCATTTCCCTGTAAGGTCTACTACACCTGTTGTATTCAGCATTTCACTGTGAGGTCTACTACACCTGTTGTATTCAGCATTTCCCTGTAAGGTCTACTACACCTGTTGTATTCAGCATTTCACTGTGAGGTCTACTACACCTGTTGTATTCAGCATTTCCCTGTGAGGTCTACTACACCTGTTGTTTTCAGCATTTCACTGTAAGGTCTACTACACCTGTTGTATTCAGCATTGCCCTGTAAGGTCTACTACACCTGTTGTATTCTGCATTTCCCTGTAAGGTCTACTACACCTGTTGTATTCAGGTGACTAACATTTGATTATGTATTAGGATGGCAGATGTGTGAGAAGAGACTGTGAGGACAGGAGAGGCACAGCGAGGTCAACATACAGCGTTTTGATTACATACAATCCTCAGATTACACTGTATGTGTGTGAGTGTTTGTATGTCTGTGCGTGTGTGTGTGTGTGTGGGTGTGGGTGTGTCTGTGCGTTTTTGTGCGCATGTGTGTGTGTGTACGGGTGTGTCTGAGTGTGTGTGTGTGTGTGTGTGTGTGTGTGCGCGCATGTGTGCGCATGTGCGTGTGTGTGTGTGCACGGGTGTGTGCGATTACATGTGTCATGAGACAAGCTCCTTGCATATCCTACAGATGAGATTTGAATCACACAGAGTTGTTCCTTGTCGGGTCACATGATCAGGACAGACTGACCTCTGACCCTTCATCTCACAGTAGGGAAATAATCCTGCAGCAACAGGAAATGTGAAATATCCATTTCTGTGGATTATAATAAATAGACAAAATGTGGAAAAAACGTAAAAAAAGGGTGTGAATCCTTTTTTATTTCATTTGTCTTACGCCGCCTGGTACCAGGCGGTCTCTCGTCCGAACTAACCAGGCTCAACCCTGGACAGGCGTGTTCAGGGGGGGTGTATCCACAAGTGTATTTTTGTACCCCTGTTTTCTTCCTGAATTAGGTCCTTTGGCTCATCTCTGCAACTCCTCAATGTGCTCGGGAGAGGCGAAGGTGGAGTCATGCGTCCTCTGAAACGTGACCCGCCTGGCCGGCTACTTCTTATCGCACTGCTCGCTTGACCCGGATGTCAGCCGCAACAACGCGTCGGAGGAAACACCGGTCGGTCGACTGATGTCCGGAGTCAGCTTGCAGGCGCCCGGCCCTGTCACAAGGATTCGCTAGAGCACGATGAGCCAAGGAAAGCCCCACTGGCCAAACCCTCCCCTAACCCGGACGGCGCTGGGCCAATGGTGCTCCGTCCTATGGGGCTCCCGGTCACAGACAGTTGTAGTGTAGTGTAGCTTCAACACTGCGGGTGGGAATTGACCTCCAGGCTGTAGTGTATTGTAGTGTAGTGTAGCTTCAACACTGCGGGTGGGAATTGAACTCCAGGCTGTAGTGTAGTGTAGTGTAGTGTAGCTCCAACACTGCGGGTGGGAATTGACCTCCAGGCTGTAGTGTAGTGTAGCTTCAACACTGCGGGTGGGAATTGACCTCCAGGCTGTAGTGTAGTGTAGCTTCAACACTGCGGGTGGGAATTGACCTCCAGGCTGTAGTGTAGTGTAGCTTCAACACTGCGGGTGGGAATTGACCTCCAGGCTGTAGTGTATTGTAGCTTCAACACTGCGGGTGGGAATTGACCTCCAGGCTGTAGTGTAGTGTAGCTTCAACACTGCGGGTGAACTCCAGGCTGTAGTGTAGTGTAGCTTCAACACTGCGGGTGGGAATTGACCTCCAGGCTGTAGTGTATTGTAGCTTCAACACTGCGGGTGGGAATTGACCTCCAGGCTGTAGTGTAGTGTAGCTTCAACACTGCGGGTGAACTCCAGGCTGTAGTGTAGTGTAGCTTCAACACTGCGGGTGGGAATTGAACTATTGGTACTGAGTCAATGTGGAGACTATATACAGGGGGTACTGGTACAGAGTCAATGTGGAGGCTATATACAGGGGGTACCGGTACAGAGTCAATGTGGAGACTATATACAGGGGTACTGGTACAGAGTCAATGTGGAGGCTAAATACAGGGGGTACAGGTACAGAGTCAATGTGGAGACTATATGCAGGGGGTACCGGTACAGAGTCAATGTGGAGGCTATATACAGGGGGTACTGGTACAGAGGCAATGTTGAGGCTATATGCAGGGGGTACCGGTACAGAGTCAATGTGGAGGCTATATACAGGGGTACTGGTACAGAGGCAATGTTGAGGCTATATGCAGGGGGTACCGGTACAGAGTCAATGTGGAGGCTATATACAGGGGTACTGGTACAGAGTCAATGTGGAGGCTATATACAGGGGGTACTGGTACAGAGTCAATGTGGAGGCTATATACAGGGGGTACCGGTACAGAGTCAATGTGGAGGCTATATACAGGGTACTGGTACAGAGTCAATGTTGAGGCTATATGCAGGGGGTACCGGTACAGAGTCAATGTGCGTGGGCATCGGTTAGTAATGAGGCTATATACAGGGGGTACAGGTACAGAGTCAATGTGGCACCGGCTACTCGAGGTAATATACTGTATTACTGCCTTACGAAGTTCTATAAAAGGTGTCATTAAGATTCGTTAGATATAATGTGTCCTTTCAGGTTCAATATGTCAGATTTACTATTGGATGGGTCCTTCCACCAAATGATGACCTTTCTCTTCCCTCTGCTATGGTTAAGTAGAGATCTATTCCCTTTGCTATGGTTAAGTAGAGATCTATTCCCTTTGCTATGGTTAAGTAGAGATCCTTTGCTATGGTTAAGTAGAGATCTATTCCCTCTGCTATGGTTAAGTAGAGATCTATTCCCTCTGCTATGGTTAAGTAGAGATCTATTCCCTTTGCTATGGTTAAGTAGAGATCTATTCCCTTTGCTATGGTTAAGTAGAGATCCTTTGCTATGGTTAAGTAGAGATCTATTCCCTTTGCTATGGTTAAGTAGAGATCCTTTGCTATGGTTAAGTAGAGATCTATTCCCTGTGCTATGGTTAAGTAGAGATCTCTTCCCTTTGCTGTGGTTAAGTAGAGATCCTTTGCTATGGTTAAGTAGAGATCCTTTGCTATGGTTAAGTAGAGATCCTTTGCTATGGTTAAGTAGAGATCCTTTGCTATGGTTAAGTAGAGATCCTTTGCTATGGTTAAGTAGAGATCTATTCCCTTTGCTATGGTTAAGTAGAGATCCTTTGCTATGGTTAAGTAGATATCTCTTCCCTTTGCTATGGTTAAGTAGAGATCCTCTGCTATGGTTAAGTAGAGATCTATTCCCTTTGCTATGGTTAAGTAGAGATCCTTTGCTATGGTTAAGTAGAGATCTCTTCCCTTTGCTATGGTTAAGTAGAGATCTATTCCCTTTGCTATGGTTAAGTAGAGATCTATTCCCTTTGCTATGGTTAAGTAGAGATCCTTTGCTATGGTTAAGTAGAGATCTATTCCCTTTGCTATGGTTAAGTAGAGATCCTTTGCTATGGTTAAGTAGAGATCATTTGCTATGGTTAAGTAGAGATCCTGTGCTATGGTTAAGTAGAGATCCTGTGCTATGGTTAAGTAGAGATCCTGTGCTATGGTTAAGTAGAGATCCTTTGCTATGGTTAAGTAGAGATCATTTGCTATGGTTAAGTAGAGATCCTTTGCTATGGTTAAGTAGAGATCATTTGCTATGGTTAAGTAGAGATCCTGTGCTATGGTTAAGTAGAGATCCTGTGCTATGGTTAAGTAGAGATCCTCTGCTATGGTTAAGTAGAGATCTCTTCCCTTTGCTATGGTTAAGTAGAGATCCTTTGCTATGGTTAAGTAGAGATCCTGTGCTATGGTTAAGTAGAGATCCTCTGCTATGGTTAAGTAGAGATCTATTCCCTTTGCTATGGTTAAGTAGAGATCTCTTCCCTTTGCTGTGGTTAAGTAGAGATCTGTTCCCTTTGCTATGGTTAAGTAGAGATCTATTCCCTTTGCTATGGTTAAGTAGAGATCCTTTGCTATGGTTAAGTAGAGATCCTTTGCTATGGTTAAGTAGAGATCCTGTGCTATGGTTAAGTAGAGATCTATTCCCTCTGCTATGGTTAAGTAGAGATCTATTCCCTCTGCTATGGTTAAGTAGAGATCTATTCCCTTTGCTATGGTTAAGTAGAGATCTATTCCCTTTGCTATGGTTAAGTAGAGATCCTTTGCTATGGTTAAGTAGAGATCTATTCCCTTTGCTATGGTTAAGTAGAGATCCTTTGCTATGGTTAAGTAGAGATCTATTCCCTGTGCTATGGTTAAGTAGAGATCTCTTCCCTTTGCTGTGGTTAAGTAGAGATCCTTTGCTATGGTTAAGTAGAGATCCTTTGCTATGGTTAAGTAGAGATCCTTTGCTATGGTTAAGTAGAGATCCTTTGCTATGGTTAAGTAGAGATCTCTTCCCTTTGCTGTGGTTAAGTAGAGATCCTTTGCTATGGTTAAGTAGAGATCCTCTGCTATGGTTAAGTAGAGATCTATTCCCTTTGCTATGGTTAAGTAGAGATCCTTTGCTATGGTTAAGTAGAGATCTCTTCCCTTTGCTATGGTTAAGTAGAGATCTATTCCCTTTGCTATGGTTAAGTAGAGATCCTCTGCTATGGTTAAGTAGAGATCCTGTGCTATGGTTAAGTAGAGATCCTTTGCTATGGTTAAGTAGAGATCCTGTGCTATGGTTAAGTAGAGATCCTTTGCTATGGTTAAGTAGAGATCTCTTCCCTTTGCTATGGTTAAGTAGAGATCCTTTGCTATGGTTAAGTAGAGATCTATTCCCTTTGCTATGGTTAAGTAGAGATCCTTTGCTATGGTTAAGTAGAGATCCTTTGCTATGGTTAAGTAGAGATCTATTCCCTTTGCTATGGTTAAGTAGAGATCCTTTGCTATGGTTAAGTAGAGATCATTTGCTATGGTTAAGTAGAGATCCTGTGCTATGGTTAAGTAGAGATCCTGTGCTATGGTTAAGTAGAGATCCTGTGCTATGGTTAAGTAGAGATCCTTTGCTATGGTTAAGTAGAGATCATTTGCTATGGTTAAGTAGAGATCCTTTGCTATGGTTAAGTAGAGATCATTTGCTATGGTTAAGTAGAGATCCTGTGCTATGGTTAAGTAGAGATCCTGTGCTATGGTTAAGTAGAGATCCTCTGCTATGGTTAAGTAGAGATCTCTTCCCTTTGCTATGGTTAAGTAGAGATCCTTTGCTATGGTTAAGTAGAGATCCTGTGCTATGGTTAAGTAGAGATCCTCTGCTATGGTTAAGTAGAGATCTATTCCCTTTGCTATGGTTAAGTAGAGATCTCTTCCCTTTGCTATGGTTAAGTAGAGATCTATTCCCTTTGCTATGGTTAAGTAGAGATCTATTCCCTTTGCTATGGTTAAGTAGAGATCTCTTCCCTTTGCTGTGGTTAAGTAGAGATCTGTTCCCTTTGCTATGGTTAAGTAGAGATCTATTCCCTTTGCTATGGTTAAGTAGAGATCCTTTGCTATGGTTAAGTAGAGATCCTTTGCTATGGTTAAGTAGAGATCTCTTCCCTTTGCTGTGGTTAAGTAGAGATCTCTTCCCTTTGCTATGGTTAAGTAGAGATCCTGTGCTATGGTTAAATAGAGATCTATTCCCTTTGCTATGGTTAAGTAGAGATCTATTCCCTTTGCTATGGTTAAGTAGAGATCCTTTGCTATGGTTAAGTAGAGATCTATTCCCTTTGCTATGGTTAAGTAGAGATCCTTTGCTATGGTTAAGTAGAGATCTCTTCCCTTTGCTATGGTTAAGTAGAGATCCTTTGCTATGGTTAAGTAGAGATCATTTGCTATGGTTAAGTAGAGATCCTGTGCTATGGTTAAGTAGAGATCCTGTGCTATGGTTAAGTAGAGATCCTTTGCTATGGTTAAGTAGAGATCATTTGCTATGGTTAAGTAGAGATCCTTTGCTATGGTTAAGTAGAGATCATTTGCTATGGTTAAGTAGAGATCCTGTGCTATGGTTAAGTAGAGATCCTGTGCTATGGTTAAGTAGAGATCCTCTGCTATGGTTAAGTAGAGATCTATTCCCTTTGCTATGGTTAAGTAGATATCTCTTCCCTTTGCTATGGTTAAGTAGAGATCCTTTGCTATGGTTAAGTAGAGATCCTGTGCTATGGTTAAGTAGAGATCCTCTGCTATGGTTAAGTAGAGATCTCTTCCATTTGCTATGGTTAAGTAGAGATCTATTCCCTTTGCTATGGTTAAGTAGAGATCCTTTGCTATGGTTAAGTAGAGATCCTGTGCTATGGTTAAGTAGAGATCCTGTGCTATGGTTAAGTAGAGATCCTCTGCTATGGTTAAGTAGAGATCTATTCCCTTTGCTATGGTTAAGTAGAGATCTATTCCCTTTGCTATGGTTAAGTAGAGATCTCTTCCCTTTGCTATGGTTAAGTAGAGATCCTTTGCTATGGTTAAGTAGAGATCCTGTGCTATGGTTAAGTAGAGATCCTGTGCTATGGTTAAGTAGAGATCTATTCCCTTTGCTATGGTTAAGTAGAGATCCTTTGCTATGGTTAAGTAGAGATCCTTTGCTATGGTTAAGTAGAGCTCCTCTGCTATGGTTAAGTAGAGATCCTCTGCTATGGTTAAGTAGAGATCCTTTGCTATGGTTAAGTAGAGATCCTCTGCTATGGTTAAGTAGAGATCCTTTGCTATGGTTAAGTAGAGATCTATTCCCTGTGCTATGGTTAAGTAGAGATCCTGTGCTATGGTTAAGTAGAGATCCTCTGCTATGGTTAAGTAGAGATCCTTTGCTATGGTTAAGTAGAGATCCTTTGCTATGGTTAAGTAGAGATCCTGTGCTATGGTTAAGTAGAGATCCTGTGCTATGGTTAAGTAGAGATCCTGTGCTATGGTTAAGTAGAGATCCTTTGCTATGGTTAAGTAGAGATCTATTCCCTGTGCTATGGTTAAGTAGAGATCCTGTGCTATGGTTAAGTAGAGATCCTTTGCTATGGTTAAGTAGAGATCTATTCCCTTTGCTATGGTTAAGTAGAGATCTCTTCCCTGTGCTATGGTTAAGTAGAGATCCTGTGCTATGGTTAAGTAGAGATCCTTTGCTATGGTTAAGTAGAGATCCTTTGCTATGGTTAAGTAGAGATCCTTTGCTATGGTTAAGTAGAGATCCTCTGCTATGGTTAAGTAGAGATCATTTGCTATGGTTAAGTAGAGATCCTTTGCTATGTTTAAGTAGAGATCCTCTTCTATGGTTAAGTAGAGATCCTTTGCTATGGTTAAGTAGAGATCCTTTGCTATGGTTAAGTAGAGATCCTCTGCTATGGTTAAGTAGAGATCCTGTGCTATGGTTAAGTAGAGATCCTTTGCTATGGTTAAGAAGAGATCCTTTGCTATGGTTAAGTAGAGATCCTTTGCTATGGTTAAGTAGAGATCCTCTGCTATGGTTAAGTAGAGATCTATTCCCTGTGCTATGGTTAAGTAGAGATCCTGTGCTATGGTTAAGTAGAGATCCTCTGCTATGGTTAAGTAGAGATCCTCTGCTATGGTTAAGTAGAGATCCTGTGCTATGGTTAAGTAGAGATCCTGTGCTATGGTTAAGTAGAGATCCTTTGCTATGGTTAAGTAGAGATCCTCTGCTATGGTTAAGTAGAGATCCTTTGCTATGGTTAAGTAGAGATCCTCTGCTATGGTTAAGTAGAGATCCTTTGCTATGGTTAAGTAGAGATCCTCTGCTATGGTTAAGTAGAGATCCTTTGCTATGGTTAAGTAGAGATCCTGTGCTATGGTTAAGTAGAGATCTCTTCCCTGTGCTATGGTTAAGTAGAGATCCTCTGCTATGGTTAAGTAGAGATCCTCTGCTATGGTTAAGTAGAGATCCTGTGCTATGGTTAAGTAGAGATCCTCTGCTATGGTTAAGTAGAGATCCTCTGCTATGGTTAAGTAGAGATCCTGTGCTATGGTTAAGTAGAGATCCTCTGCTATGGTTAAGTAGAGATCCTCTGCTATGGTTACGTAGAGCTCCTCTGCTATGGTTAAGTAGAGATCCTCTGCTATGGTTAAGTAGAGATCCTGTGCTATGGTTAAGTAGAGATCCTGTGCTATGGTTAAGTAGAGATCTATTCCCTGTGCTATGGTTAAGTAGAGATCCTGTGCTATGGTTAAGTAGAGATCCTCTGCTATGGTTAAGTAGAGATCCTGTGCTATGGTTAAGTAGAGATCCTTTGCTATGGTTAAGTAGAGATCCTCTGCTATGGTTAAGTAGAGATCCTGTGCTATGGTTAAGTAGAGATCCTCTGCTATGGTTAAGTAGAGATCCTGTGCTATGGTTAAGTAGAGATCCTGTGCTATGGTTAAGTAGAGATCCTGTGCTATGGTTAAGTAGAGATCCTGTGCTATGGTTAAGTAGAGATCCTGTGCTATGGTTAAGTAGAGATCCTGTGCTATGGTTAAGTAGAGCTGGTGCACCACTATGGCCTGTGAAAAGCCTGTCAGATTAAATGAAGTGCCCTTTGATATAGACCACATAGAAAATTCAATAAATATTTGTAATGTGAATAAAT
This sequence comes from Oncorhynchus clarkii lewisi, assembly GCF_045791955.1. NCBI lineage: Eukaryota > Metazoa > Chordata > Actinopteri > Salmoniformes > Salmonidae > Oncorhynchus > Oncorhynchus clarkii. The sequence goes on along the minus strand of NC_092165.1, from coordinate 3,106,734 downwards.
CTAAAGTGACATGTGCCTCTGTGCCCGGTCTGTGACTTTCAAGGAAGATTTGAACCCACTTAAACCCCCCCCCCCCAAAAAAAAAAATCTCTCCCAAGTTATCCACCATCATTGTGAAGCCCTACTTATCGTGTTACTTTGACAAAAAGTCATTTCTGAAGATGATGAGATTGGTGATTTTAATTTATTTATCTGTGATAATTTTATGAAGGTCAACCCTGTTTACTGAACTCTCCTTTTTAATATGATGAAAATATTCCTTTTAAAATATTATTTTCTTATAAAAATACATTTTTTACATCTAATAGTCAAATAATAGCGTAATTGCAGATGAGCTGGTTCTCGTCTTTTTGACTGTTTTCTGGTGTTTCTGGTGTTTTGTGGTGGAAAACTGAGAGCGTGTCGAGAATAACAAGTCAACCCTGTTACCCATAGACAGACAGGCTAGAATAACAAGTCAACCCTGTTACCCATAGACAGACAGGCTAGAATAACAAGTCAACTCTGTTACTCATAGACAGACAGGCTAGAATAACAAGTCAACCCTGTTACCCATAGACAGACAGGCTAGAATAACAAGTCAACCCTGTTACCCATAGACAGACAGGATAGAATAACAAGTCAACCCTGTTACCCATAGACAGACAGGCTAGAATAACAAGTCAACCCTGTTATCCATAGATAGACAGGATAGAATAACAAGTCAACCCTGTTACCCATAGACAGACAGGCTAGAATAACAAGTCAACCCTGTTACCCATAGACAGACCGGCTAGAATAACAAGTCAACCCTGTTACCCATAGACAGACCGGCTAGAATAACAAGTCAACCCTGTTACCTATAGACAGACAGGCTAGAATAACAAGTCAACCCTGTTACCCATAGATAGACAGGCTAGAATAACACATCAACCCTGTTACCCATAGACAGACAGGCTAGAATAACACATCAACCCTGTTACTCATAGACAGACAGGCTAGAATAACAAGTCAACCCTGTTACCCATAGATAGACAGGCTAGAATAACAAGTCAACCCTGTTACCCATAGATAGACAGGCTAGAATAACAAGTCAACCCTGTTACCCATAGATAGACAGGCTAAAATAACAAGTCAACCCTGTTACCCATAGACAGACCGGCTAGAATAACAAGTCAACCCTGTTACCCATAGACAGACCGGCTAGAATAACAAGTCAACCCTGTTACCTATAGACAGACAGGCTAGAATAACAAGTCAACCCTGTTACCCATAGATAGACAGGCTAGAATAACACATCAACCCTGTTACCCATAGACAGACAGGCTAGAATAACACATCAACCCTGTTACTCATAGACAGAAAGAATAGAATAACAAGTCAACCCTGTTACCCATAGATAGACAGGCTAGAATAACAAGTCAACCCTGTTACCCATAGATAGACAGGCTAGAATAACAAGTCAACCCTGTTACCCATAGATAGACAGGCTAAAATAACAAGTCAACCCTGTAACCTATAGACAGACAGGCTAGAATAACAACTCAACCCTGTTACCCATAGATAGACAGGCTAGAATAACACATCAACCCTGTTACCCATAGACAGACAGGCTAGAATAACACATCAACCCTGTTACTCATAGACAGGCAGGCTAGAATAACAAGTCAACCCTGTTACCCATAGATAGACAGGCTAGAATAACAAGTCAACCCTGTTACCCATAGATAGACAGGCTAGAATAACAAGTCAACCCTGTTACCCATAGACAGACAGGCTCGAATAACAAGTCAACCCTGTTACCCATAGACAGACAGGCTAGAATAACACATCAACCCTGTTACTTATAGACAGACAGGCTAGAATAACAAGTCAACCCTGTTACCCATAGACAGACAGGCTAGAATAACAAGTCAACCCTGTTACCCATAGACAGACAGGCTAGAATGACACATCAACCCTGTTACTTATAGACAGACAGGCTAGAATAACAAGTCAACCCTGTTACCCATAGACAGACAGGCTAGAATAACAAGTCAACCCTGTTACCCATAGACAGACAGGCTAGAATAACACATCAACCCTGTTACTTATAGACAGACCGGATAGAATAACAAGTCAACACTGTTACCCATAGACAGACAGGCTAGAATAACAAGTCAACCCTGTTACCCATAGACAGACCGGCTAGAATAACAAGTCAACCCTGTTACCCATAGACAGACCGGCTAGAATAACAAGTCAACCCTGTTACCTATAGACAGACAGGCTAGAATAACAAGTCAACCCTGTTACCCATAGATAGACAGGCTAGAATAACACATCAACCCTGTTACCCATAGACAGACAGGCTAGAATAACACATCAACCCTGTTACTCATAGACAGACAGGCTAGAATAACAAGTCAACCCTGTTACCCATAGATAGACAGGCTAGAATAACAAGTCAACCCTGTTACCCATAGATAGACAGGCTAGAATAACAAGTCAACCCTGTTACCCATAGATAGACAGGCTAAAATAACAAGTCAACCCTGTTACCCATAGACAGACCGGCTAGAATAACAAGTCAACCCTGTTACCCATAGACAGACCGGCTAGAATAACAAGTCAACCCTGTTACCTATAGACAGACAGGCTAGAATAACAAGTCAACCCTGTTACCCATAGATAGACAGGCTAGAATAACACATCAACCCTGTTACCCATAGACAGACAGGCTAGAATAACACATCAACCCTGTTACTCATAGACAGAAAGGCTAGAATAACAAGTCAACCCTGTTACCCATAGATAGACAGGCTAGAATAACAAGTCAACCCTGTTACCCATAGATAGACAGGCTAGAATAACAAGTCAACCCTGTTACCCATAGATAGACAGGCTAAAATAACAAGTCAACCCTGTAACCTATAGACAGACAGGCTAGAATAACAAGTCAACCCTGTTACCCATAGATAGACAGGCTAGAATAACACATCAACCCTGTTACCCATAGACAGACAGGCTAGAATAACACATCAACCCTGTTACTCATAGACAGGCAGGCTAGAATAACAAGTCAACCCTGTTACCCATAGATAGACAGGCTAGAATAACAAGTCAACCCTGTTACCCATAGATAGACAGGCTAGAATAACAAGTCAACCCTGTTACCCATAGACAGACAGGCTCGAATAACAAGTCAACCCTGTTACCCATAGACAGACAGGCTAGAATAACACATCAACCCTGTTACTTATAGACAGACAGGCTAGAATAACAAGTCAACCCTGTTACCAATAGACAGACAGGCTAGAATAACAAGTCAACCCTGTTACCCATAGACAGACAGGCTAGAATGACACATCAACCCTGTTACTTATAGACAGACAGGCTAGAATAACAAGTCAACCCTGTTACCCATAGACAGACAGGCTAGAATAACAAGTCAACCCTGTTACCCATAGACAGACAGGCTAGAATAACACATCAACCCTGTTACTTATAGACAGACCGGATAGAATAACAAGTCAACACTGTTACCCATAGACAGACAGGATAGAATAACAAGTCAACCCTGTTACCCATAGACAGACAGGCTAGAATAACAAGTCAACCCTGTTATCCATAGATAGACAGGATAGAATAACAAGTCAACCCTGTTACCCATAGACAGACAGGCTAGAATAACAAGTCAACCCTGTTACCCATAGACAGACCGGCTAGAATAACAAGTCAACCCTGTTACCCATAGACAGACCGGCTAGAATAACAAGTCAACCCTGTTACCTATAGACAGACAGGCTAGAATAACAAGTCAACCCTGTTACCCATAGATAGACAGGCTAGAATAACACATCAACCCTGTTACCCATAGACAGACAGGCTAGAATAACACATCAACCCTGTTACTCATAGACAGACAGGCTAGAATAACAAGTCAACCCTGTTACCCATAGATAGACAGGCTAGAATAACAAGTCAACCCTGTTACCCATAGATAGACAGGCTAGAATAACAAGTCAACCCTGTTACCCATAGATAGACAGGCTAAAATAACAAGTCAACCCTGTTACCCATAGACAGACCGGCTAGAATAACAAGTCAACCCTGTTACCCATAGACAGACCGGCTAGAATAACAAGTCAACCCTGTTACCTATAGACAGACAGGCTAGAATAACAAGTCAACCCTGTTACCCATAGATAGACAGGCTAGAATAACACATCAACCCTGTTACCCATAGACAGACAGGCTAGAATAACACATCAACCCTGTTACTCATAGACAGAAAGGCTAGAATAACAAGTCAACCCTGTTACCCATAGATAGACAGGCTAGAATAACAAGTCAACCCTGTTACCCATAGATAGACAGGCTAGAATAACAAGTCAACCCTGTTACCCATAGATAGACAGGCTAAAATAACAAGTCAACCCTGTAACCTATAGACAGACAGGCTAGAATAACAAGTCAACCCTGTTACCCATAGATAGACAGGCTAGAATAACACATCAACCCTGTTACCCATAGACAGACAGGCTAGAATAACACATCAACCCTGTTACTCATAGACAGGCAGGCTAGAATAACAAGTCAACCCTGTTACCCATAGATAGACAGGCTAGAATAACAAGTCAACCCTGTTACCCATAGATAGACAGGCTAGAATAACAAGTCAACCCTGTTACCCATAGACAGACAGGCTCGAATAACAAGTCAACCCTGTTACCCATAGACAGACAGGCTAGAATAACACATCAACCCTGTTACTTATAGACAGACAGGCTAGAATAACAAGTCAACCCTGTTACCCATAGACAGACAGGCTAGAATAACAAGTCAACCCTGTTACCCATAGACAGACAGGCTAGAATGACACATCAACCCTGTTACTTATAGACAGACAGGCTAGAATAACAAGTCAACCCTGTTACCCATAGACAGACAGGCTAGAATAACAAGTCAACCCTGTTACCCATAGACAGACAGGCTAGAATAACACATCAACCCTGTTACTTATAGACAGACCGGATAGAATAACAAGTCAACACTGTTACCCATAGACAGACAGGCTAGAATAACAAGTCAACCCTGTTACCCATAGACAGACCGGCTAGAATAACAAGTCAACCCTGTTACCCATAGACAGACCGGCTAGAATAACAAGTCAACCCTGTTACCTATAGACAGACAGGCTAGAATAACAAGTCAACCCTGTTACCCATAGATAGACAGGCTAGAATAACACATCAACCCTGTTACCCATAGACAGACAGGCTAGAATAACACATCAACCCTGTTACTCATAGACAGACAGGCTAGAATAACAAGTCAACCCTGTTACCCATAGATAGACAGGCTAGAATAACAAGTCAACCCTGTTACCCATAGATAGACAGGCTAGAATAACAAGTCAACCCTGTTACCCATAGATAGACAGGCTAAAATAACAAGTCAACCCTGTTACCCATAGACAGACCGGCTAGAATAACAAGTCAACCCTGTTACCCATAGACAGACCGGCTAGAATAACAAGTCAACCCTGTTACCTATAGACAGACAGGCTAGAATAACAAGTCAACCCTGTTACCCATAGATAGACAGGCTAGAATAACACATCAACCCTGTTACCCATAGACAGACAGGCTAGAATAACACATCAACCCTGTTACTCATAGACAGAAAGGCTAGAATAACAAGTCAACCCTGTTACCCATAGATAGACAGGCTAGAATAACAAGTCAACCCTGTTACCCATAGATAGACAGGCTAGAATAACAAGTCAACCCTGTTACCCATAGATAGACAGGCTAAAATAACAAGTCAACCCTGTAACCTATAGACAGACAGGCTAGAATAACAAGTCAACCCTGTTACCCATAGATAGACAGGCTAGAATAACACATCAACCCTGTTACCCATAGACAGACAGGCTAGAATAACACATCAACCCTGTTACTCATAGACAGGCAGGCTAGAATAACAAGTCAACCCTGTTACCCATAGATAGACAGGCTAGAATAACAAGTCAACCCTGTTACCCATAGATAGACAGGCTAGAATAACAAGTCAACCCTGTTACCCATAGACAGACAGGCTCGAATAACAAGTCAACCCTGTTACCCATAGACAGACAGGCTAGAATAACACATCAACCCTGTTACTTATAGACAGACAGGCTAGAATAACAAGTCAACCCTGTTACCCATAGACAGACAGGCTAGAATAACAAGTCAACCCTGTTACCCATAGACAGACAGGCTAGAATGACACATCAACCCTGTTACTTATAGACAGACAGGCTAGAATAACAAGTCAACCCTGTTACCCATAGACAGACAGGCTAGAATAACAAGTCAACCCTGTTACCCATAGACAGACAGGCTAGAATAACACATCAACCCTGTTACTTATAGACAGACCGGATAGAATAACAAGTCAACACTGTTACCCATAGACAGACAGGCTAGAATAACAAGTCAACCCTGTTACCCATAGACAGACAGGCTAGAATGACACATCAACCCTGTTACTTATAGACAGACAGGCCAGAATAACAAGTCAACTCTGTTACCCATAGATAGACAGGCTAGAATAACAAGTCAACCATGTTACCCATAGACAGGCCAGAATAACAAGTCAACCCTGTTACCCATAGACAGACAGGCCAGAATAACAAGTCAACTCTGTTACCCATAGACAGACAGGCCAGAATAACAAGTCAACCCTGTTACCCATAGACAGACAGGCCAGACTAATAAGTCAACCCTGTTACCCATAGATAGACAGGCCAGAATAACAAGTCAACTCTGTTACCCATAGACAGACAGGCCAGAATAACAAGTCAACCCTGTTACCCATAGATAGACAGGCCAGAATAACACGTCAACTCTGTTACCCATAGACAGACAGGCCAGAATAACAAGTCAACCCTGTTACCCATAGACAGACAGGCCAGACTAACAAGTCAACCCTGTTACCCATAGATAGACAGGCTAGAATAACAAGTCAACCCTGTTACTCATAGACAGACAGGCTAGAATAACAAGTCAACTCTGTTACCCATAGATAGACAGGCTAGAATAACAAGTCAACCCTGTTACCCATAGACAGACAGGCTAGAATAACAAGTCAACCCTGTTACCCATAGACAGACAGGCTAGAATAACACATCAACCCTGTTACTTATAGACAGACAGGCTAGAATAACAAGTCAACCCTGTTACCCATAGACAGACAGGCTAGAATAACAAGTCAACCCTGTTACCCATAGACAGACAGGCTAGAATGACACATCAACCCTGTTACTTATAGACAGACAGGCTAGAATAACAAGTCAACCCTGTTACCCATAGACAGACAGGCAAGAATAACAAGTCAACCCTGTTACCCATAGACAGACAAGCTAGAATAACAAGTCACCCCTGTTACCCATAGACAGACAGGCTAGAATAACACATCAACCCTGTTACTTATAGACAGACCGGCTAGAATAACAAGTCAACACTGTTACCCATAGACAGACAGGCTAGAATAACAAGTCAACCCTGTTACCCATAGACAGACAGGCTAGAATGACACATCAACCCTGTTACTTATAGACAGACAGGCTAGAATAACAAGTCAACCCTGTTACCCATAGACAGACAGGCCAGAATAACAAGTCAACTCTGTTACCCATAGATAGACAGGCTAGAATAACAAGTCAACCCTGTTACCCATAGACAGGCCAGAATAACAAGTCAACCCTGTTACCCATAGACAGACAGGCCAGAATAACAAGTCAACTCTGTTACCCATAGACAGACAGGCCAGAATAACAAGTCAACCCTGTTACCCATAGACAGACAGGCCAGACTAATAAGTCAACCCTGTTACCCATAGATAGACTGATCAGAATAACAAGTCAACTCTGTTACCCATAGACAGACAGGCCAGAATAACAAGTCAACCCTGTTACCCATAGATAGACAGGCCAGAATAACACGTCAACTCTGTTACCCATAGACAGACAGGCCAGAATAACAAGTCAACCCTGTTACCCATAGACAGACAGGCCAGACTAACAAGTCAACCCTGTTACCCATAGATAGACAGGCTAGAATAACAAGTCAACCCTGTTACTCATAGACAGACAGGCTAGAATAACAAGTCAACTCTGTTACCCATAGATAGACAGGCTAGAATAACAAGTCAACCCTGTTACCCATAGACAGACAGGCCAGAATAACAAGTCAACTCTGTTACCCATAGATAGACAGGCCAGAATAACACGTCAACTCTGTTACCCATAGACAGACAGGCCAGAATAACAAGTCAACCCTGTTACCCATAGACAGACAGGCCAGACTAACAAGTCAACCCTGTTACCCATAGATAGACAGGCTAGAATAACAAGTCAACCCTGTTACTCATAGACAGACAGGCTAGAATAACAAGTCAACTCTGTTACCCATAGATAGACAGGCTAGAATAACAAGTCAACCCTGTTACCCATAGACAGGCCAGAATAACAAGTCAACCCTGTTACCCCTAGGCAGACAGGCTAGAATAACACATCAACTCTGTTACCCATAGATAGACAGGCTAGAATAACAAGTCAACCCTGTTACCCATAGACAGGCCAGAATAACAAGTCAACCCTGTTACCCCTAGGCAGACAGGCTAGAATAACACATCAACCCTGTTACCCATATACAGACAGGCCAGAATAACAAGTCAACCCTGTTACCCATAGACAGACAGGCCAGACTAACAAGTCAACCCTGTTACCCATAGATAGACAGGCTAGAATAACAAGTCAACCCTTTTACCCATAGACAGACAGGCTAGAATAACAAGTCAACCCTGTTACCCGTAGGCAGACAGGCTAGAATAACAAGTCAACTCTGTTACACCATAGACAGACAGGCCAGAATAACAAGTCAACTCTGTTACCCATAGACAGAC
>NC_092165.1:3087821-3090321 GCF_045791955.1 Oncorhynchus clarkii lewisi | reverse complement strand
TAACCACTAACCACCAGGCTATCTGCCTCCTCTAACCACTAGGCTACCTGCCTCCTCTAACCACTAGACTACCTGCCTCCTCTAACCACCAGGCTACCTGTCTCCTCTAACCACTAGACTACCTGCCTCCTCTAACCACTAGGCTACCTGCCTCCTCTAACCACTAGGCTACCTGCCTCCTCTAACCACCAGGCTACCTGCCTCCTCTAACCACTAGACTACCTGCCTCCTCTAACCACTAGGCCACCTGCCTCCTCTAACCACTAGGCTACCTGCCTCCTCTAACCACTAGGCTACCTGCCTCATCTAACCACTAGACTACCTGCCTCCTCTAACCACCAGGCTACCTGTCTCCTCTAACCACTAGACTACCTGCCTCCTCTAACCACTAGGCTACCTGCCTCCTCTAACCACTAGGCTACCTGCCTCCTCTAACCACTAGGCTACCTGCCTCCTCTAACCACTAGGCTACCTCCCTCCTCTAACCACCAGGCGACCTGCCTCCTCTAACCACTAGGCTACCTGCCTCCTCTAACCACCAGGCTACCTGCCTCCTCTAACCACCAGGCTACCTGTCTCCTTTAACCACTAGACTACCTGCCTCCTCTAACCACTAGACTACCTGCCTCCTCTAACCACTAGGCTACCTGCCTCCTCTAACCACCAGGCTACCTGCCTCCTCTAACCACTAGACTACCTGCCTCCTCTAACCTCTAGACTACCCCCCTCCTCTAACCACCAGGCTACCTGCCTCCTCTAACCACTAGGCTACCTGCCTCCTCTAACCACCAGGCTACCTGCCTCCTCTAACCACTAGGCTACCTGCCTCCTCTAACCACCAGGCTACCTGCCTCCTCTAACCACTAGGCTACCTGCCTCCTCTAACCACTAGGCTACCTGTCTCCTCTAACCACTAGACTACCTGCCTCCTCTAACCACTAGGCTACCTGCCTCCTCTAACCACTAGGCTACCTGCCTCCTCTAAACACTAGACTACCTGCCTCCTCTAACCACCAGGCTACCTGCCTCCTCTAACCACTAGGCTACCTGCCTCCTCTAACCACTAGGCTACCTGTCTCCTCTAACCACTAGACTACCTGCCTCCTCTAACCACTAGACTACCTGCCTCCTCTAACCACTAGGCTACCTGTCTCCTCTAACCACTAGGCTACCTGCCTCCTCTAACCACTAGGCTACCTGTCTCCTCTAACCACTAGACTACCTGCCTCCTCTAACCACCAGGCTACCTGCCTCCTCTAACCACTAGGCTACCTCCCTCCTCTAACCACTAGGCTACCTGCCTCCTCTAACCACTAGGCTACCTGTCTCCTCTAACCACTAGACTACCTGCCTCCTCTAACCACTAGGCTACCTGCCTCCTCTAACCACTAGGCTACCTGCCTCCTCTAACCACTAGGCTACCTGCCGCACCACTCCTTCTTCACTGAACTGTATTCCAGGGGGTTTCAGGGTTCCTCTAGTCTAGCAGTGATCCCATAAGACATCCAGTGTGTTATTGGGTTTCTCTAGTCTAGCAGTGATCCCATACGACATTCAGTGTGTTATTGGGTTTGAATGCAGGTCTTCAGAACGTCAGTAATGTCTCTGTTAGCCTCCTGAACTAACAGAGGCATCACACACATCTTCAGGTCCAACACAACGCTGAGCATCACTCAGAAACAAAGGACAATGGATCAGTGGGTCAATGGGTCAGTGGATCGATCAGTGGGTCAATGGGTCAGTGGGTCAGTGGATCGATCAGTGGGTCAATGGGTCAATGGGACAATGGGTCAATGGGACAGTGGATCGATCAGTGGGTCAATGGGTCAGTGGGTTAATGGGTCAGTGGATCGATCAGTGGGTCAATGGGTCAGTGGGACAATGGGTCAGTGGATCGATCAGTGGATCGATCAGTGGGTCAATGGGTCAGTGGATCGATCAGTGGGTCAGTGGGTCAATGGGTCAGTGGGTCAGCTTGCTGGTGTAACCAATGAACACATCATGGATATAAATAGTTGCTTAGTTGGGAAAGCCCCAACGAACACATCATGGATATAAATAGTTGTTTAGTTTGGTGAAAGCCCCAACGAACACATCATGGATATAAATAGTTGTTTAGTTTGGTGAAAGCCCCAACGAACACATCATGGATATAAATAGTTGTTTAGTTGGGAAAGCCCCAACGAACACATCATGGATATAAATAGTTGTTTGGGAAAGCCCCGAGGAACACATTATGGATATAAATAGTTGTTTAGTTGGGAAAGCCCTGAGGAACACATCATAGATATAAATAGTTGTTTAGTTGGGAAAGCCCCGAGGAACACATCATAGATATAAATAGTTGTTTAGTTGGGAAAGCCCCGAGGAACACATCATAGATATAAATAGTTGTTTAGTTGGGAAAGCCCCGAGGAACACATCATAGATATAAATAGTTGTTTAGTTGGGAAAGCCCCGAGGAACACATCATAGATATAAATAGTTGTTTAGTTGGGAA
>NC_092165.1:3077821-3082821 GCF_045791955.1 Oncorhynchus clarkii lewisi | reverse complement strand
TATGTCTGTCTGATGGGTTCATTATGTCTGTCTGATGGGTTCATTATGTCTGTCCGATGGGTTCATTATGTCTGTCTGATGGGTTCATTATGTCTGTCTGATGGGTTCATTATGTCTATCTGATGGGTTCATTATGTCTGTCTGATGGGTTCATTATGTCTGTCTGATGGGTTCATTATGTCTGTCTGATGGGTTCATTATGTCTGTCTGATGGGTTCATTATGTCTGTCTGATGGGTTCATTATGTCTGTCTGATGGGTTCATAACGTCTGTCTGATGGGTTCATTATGTCTGTCTAATGGGTTCATTATGTCTGTCTGATGGGTTCATGATGTCTGTCTGATGGGTTCATTACGTCTGTCTGATGGGTTCATTACGTCTGTCTGATGGGTTCATTATGTCTGTCTGATGGGTTCATTATGTCTGTCTGATGGGTTCATTATATCTGTCTGATGGGTTCATTATGTCTGTCTGATGGGCTCATTATGTCTGTCTGATGGGTTCAATCAATACCTATCCCAGTCTGTTGTTCCCACATGCTTCAAGAGGGCCACCATTGTTCCTGTTCCCAAGAAAGCTAAGGTAACTGAGCTAAACGACTACCGCCCCGTAGCACTCACTTCCGTCATCATGAAGTGCTTTGAGAGACTAGTCAAGGACCATATCACCTCCACCCTACCTGACACCCTAGACCCACTCCAATTTGCTTACCGCCCAAATAGGTCCACAGACGATGCAATCTCAACCACACTGCACACTGCCCTAACCCATCTGGACAAGAGGAATACCTATGTGAGAATGCTGTTCATCGACTACAGCTCGGCATTTAACACCATAGTGCCCTCCAAGCTCGTCATCAAGCTCGAGACCCTGGGTCTCGACCCCGCCCTGTGCAACTGGGTACTGGACTTCCTGACGGGCCGCCCCAAGGTGGTGAGGGTAGGCAACAACATTTCCACCCCGCTGATCCTCAACACTGGGGCCCCACAAGGGTGCGTTCTGAGCCCTCTCCTGTACTCCCTGTTCACCCACGACTGCGTGGCCACGCACGCCTCCAACTCAATCATCAAGTTTGCGGACGACACAACAGTGGTAGGCTTGATTACCAACAACGACGAGACGGCCTACAGGGAGGAGGTGAGGGCCCTCGGAGTGTGGTGTCAGGAAAATAACCTCACACTCAACGTCAACAAAACTAAGGAGATGATTGTGGACTTCAGGAAACAGCAGAGGGAACACCCCCCTATCCACATCGATGGAACAGTAGTGGAGAGGGTAGTAAGTTTTAAGTTCCTCGGCGTACACATCACAGACAAACTGAATTGGTCCACCCACACAGACAGCATCGTGAAGAAGGCGCAGCAGCGCCTCTTCAACCTCAGGAGGCTGAAGAAATTCGGCTTGTCACCAAAAGCACTCACAAACTTCTACAGATGCACAATCGAGAGCATCCTGTCGGGCTGTATCACCGCCTGGTACGGCAACTGCTCCGCCCACAACTGTAAGGCTCTCCAGAGGGTAGTGAGGTCTGCACAACGCATCACCGGGGGCAAACTACCTGCCCTCCAGGACACCTACACCACCCGATGTCACAGGAAGGCCATAAAGATCATCAAGGACAACAACCACCCGAGCCACTGCCTGTTCACCCCGCTATCATCCATAAGGCGAGGTCAGTACAGGTGCATCAAAGCTGGGACCGAGAGACTGAAAAACAGCTTCTATCTCAAGGCCATCAGACTGTTAAACAGCCACCACTAACATTGAGTGGCTGCTGCCAACACACTGACTCAACTCCAGCCACTTTAATAATGGAAATTGATGGGAAATGATATAAAATATATCACTAACCACTTTAAACAATGCTACCTAATATAATGTTTACATACCCTACATTATTCATCTCATATGTATATGTACAGTGCCTTGCGAAAGTATTCGGCCCCCTTGAACTTTGCGACCTTTTGCCACATTTCAGGCTTCAAACATAAAGATATAAAACTGTATTTTTTTGTGAAGAATCAACAACAAGTGGGACACAATCATGAAGTGGAACGACATTTATTGGATATTTCAAACTTTTTTAACAAATCAAAAACTGAAAAATTGGACGTGCAAAATTATTCAGCCCCCTTAAGTTAATACTTTGTAGCGCCACCTTTTGCTGCGATTGCAGCTGTAAGTCGCTTGGGGTATGTCTCTATCAGTTTTGCACATCGAGAGACTGAAATTTTTTCCCATTCCTCCTTGCAAAACAGCTCGAGCTCAGTGAGGTTGGATGGAGAGCATTTGTGAACAGCAGTTTTCAGTTCTTTCCACAGATTCTCGATTGGATTCAGGTCTGGACTTTGACTTGGCCATTCTAACACCTGGATATGTTTATTTTTTAACCATTCCATTGTAGATTTTGCTTTATGTTTTGGATCATTGTCTTGTTGGAAGACAAATCTCCGTCCCAGTCTCAGGTCTTTTGCAGACTCCATCAGGTTTTCTTCCAGAATGGTCCTGTATTTGGCTCCATCCATCTTCCCATCAATTTTAACCATCTTCCCTGTCCCTGCTGAAGAAAAGCAGGCCCAAACCATGATGCTGCCACCACCATGTTTGACAGTGGGGATGGTGTGTTCAGTGTGATGAACTGTGTTGCTTTTACGCCAAACATAACGTTTTGCATTGTTGCCAAAAAGTTCAATTTTGGTTTCATCTGACCAGAGCACCTTCTTCCACATGTTTGGTGTGTCTCCCAGGTGGCTTGTGGCAAACTTTAAACGACACTTTTTATGGATATCTTTAAGAAATGGCTTTCTTCTTGCCTCTCTTCCATAAAGGCCAGATTTGTTCAATATACGACTGATTGTTGTCCTATGGACAGAGTCTCCCACCTCAGCTGTAGATCTCTGCAGTTCATCCAGAGTGATCATGGGCCTCTTGGCTGCATCTCTGATCAGTCTTCTCCTTGTATGAGCTGAAAGTTTAGAGGGACGGCCAGGTCTTGGTAGATTTGCAGTGGTCTGATACTCCTTCCATTTCAATATTATCGCTTGCACAGTGCTCCTTGGGATGTTTAAAGCTTGGGAAATCTTTTTGTATCCAAATCCAGCTTTAAACTTCTTCACAACAGTATATCGGACCTGCCTGGTGTGTTCCTTGTTCTTCATGATGCTCTCTGCGCTTTTAACGGACCTCTGAGACTATCACAGTGCAGGTGCATTTATACAGAGACTTGATTACACACAGGTGGATTGTATTTATCATCATTAGTCATTTAGGTCAACATTGGATCATTCAGAGATCCTCACTGAACTTCTGGAGAGAGTTTGCTGCACTGAAAGTAAAGGGGCTGAATAATTTTGCACGCCCAATTTTTCAGTTTTTGATTTGTTAAAAAAGTTTGAAATATCCAATAAATGTCGTTCCACTTCATGATTGTGTCCCAATGGTTGTTGATTCTTCACAAAAAAATATAGTTTTATATCTTTATGTTTGAAGCCTGAAATGTGGCAAAAGGTCGCAAAGTTCACGGGGGCCGAATACTTTCGCAAGGCACTGTATATACTGTACTCTATATCATCTACTGCATCTTTATGTAATACATGTATCACTAGCCACTTTAACTATGCCACTTTGTTTACATACTCATCTCATTTGTATATACTGCACTCAATACAATCTACTGTATCTTGCCTATGCCGCTCTGTACCATCACTCATTCATATATCTTTATGTACATATTCTTTATCCCCTTACACTTGTGTCTATAAGGTAGTAGTTTTGGAATTGTTAGCTAGATTACTTGTTGATTATTACTGCATTGTCGGAACTAGAAGCACAAGCATTTCGCTACACTCGCATTAACATCTGCTAACCATGTGTATGTGACAAATAAAAATTGATTTGATTTGATTACGTCTGTCTGATGGGTTCATTATGTATGTCTGATGGGTTCATTATGTCTGTCTGATGGGTTCATTATGTCTGTCTGATGGGTTCATTATGTCTGTCTGATGGGTTCATTATGTCTGTCTGATGGGTTCATTATGTCTGTCTGATGGGTTCATTATGTCTGTCTGATGGGTTCATTATGTCTGTCTGATGGGTTCATTATGTCTGTCTGATGGGTTCATTATGTCTGTCTGATGGGTTCATTATGTCTGTCTGATGGGTTCATTATGTTTGTCTGATGGGTTCATTATGTCTGTCTGATGAGTTCATTACGTCTGTCTGATTCACACACACCCGTGTAGACAATAAGGATGAGTCATTCTACAGCAGGGATAATCAACTAGATCCACCAGCCAGCTGCCAGTTGGGGAACCCTGTTTTATAGGGATGGTTAATTAAGACTCAGATCTGTCTTTACATGGGGTGTCATCATGTACTGTCCCCAGTGTGTGTGTGTGTGTGTGTGTCATCATCCTATAGTAACTGTCCCCACAGAATTAGTGCTGTATGTTATGGCTTTAAGGATCAACACTCCCCTTTAAAACACTTTAAGGATCAACACTCCCCTTTAAAACACTTTAAGGATCAACAATCCCCTTTAAAACACTTTAAGGATCAACACTCCCCTTTAAACCCCTTTAAGGATCAACACTCCCCTTTAAAACACTTTAAGGATCAACACTCCCCTTTAAACCCCTTTAAGGATCAACACTCCCCTTTGAATCACCTTTATGATCAACACTCCCCTTTAAAACACTTTAAGGATCAACACTCCCCTTCAAAACACTTTAAGGATCAACACTCCCCTTTAAATCATCTTTATGATCAACACTCCCCTTTAAAACACTTTAAGGATCAACACTCCCCTTTAAAACACTTTAAGGATCAACACTCCCCTTTAAACCACTTTAAGGATCAACACTCCCCTTTAAATCATCTTTATGATCAACACTCCCCTTTAAAACACTTTAAGGATCAACACTCCCCTTTAAACCACTTTTAGGATCAACACTCCCCTTTAAACCCCTTTAAGGATCAACACTCCCCTTTAAAACACT